>NW_021145857.1:0-48408 GCF_002837175.3 Physeter macrocephalus | reverse complement strand
GTCTGGGAGGATCCCACATGCCGCGGAGCGGCTGGGCCCGTGAGCCATGGCCGCTGAGCCTGCGCGTCCGGAGCCTGTGCTCCGCAACGGGAGAGGCCGCAGCAGAGGGAGGCCCGCATACCACAAAAAAAAAAAAGAAAAAAAACACTCAGCTCATACTGTCTTGTTCCTGAGATCTTTTCGTCCCCTGAAAGCCTGCAGTCATGACTGGCCCCAAGCTTGTTCCTGCCTCAGGGCCTTTGCACTTGCTGTCCCCTCTCCTGGAGTGCCCTTTTCCTCGATCTTCCAATGCCCAGCTCCTTTTCATCATTCTGGTTTCTGAATTCAGGTCAGAGCAGCCTTTCCAGATCCCCACTCCCACCCTCAGTGTAAGGTAGTCCCACCCCTATTTTTATCTATCACACAACCATGTTTTATTCTAGTCACGTAACTTAGCACTATCTAAAATTGTTCTGTATATTTATTCATTCACTTCTCTTTTATCTGCCACATGCACACCGCCTAAGATATAAGCACCACAGGCAGAGGTTTTGTCATTCAGTGTTGCGTACCAGGGTCTGACACAGTAGGTGCTCAGTGAATGAGCTAGAAGAACACAAATCACTGACTGATTGGGCCTACCCGGGATCACTCAGCGAGGATACAAGAGAAGGGCTTCGGTGACCATCTGGGGCCAGAATCTTTGCTCTTCATCATTCAGCTCTATGCAGGGCCAAGGCTGCATTGTGTCCAAAGAAGGAGGAAAGGAAGGTGACAATGGGCCAGCTGTGTGGCCTGGCAGGCCCCCGCAGAACTCACCAAGCAGGTTGAAAGAGCCCCACATCCCATTGAAAACATACATTTTTTGCTGTTGATATTTCTGATTGTGTGTAATAGTATGATTTTGCCCTTACGTTATTGTTAATTTTTAGTTTCCTCTTCGTATTTTAGCCCCATTTCCCCAGGTTTTTAGCATTTTCATAGATGCTTATAAAGCCTGTATGGCCCCGTAGGTTAGAGATAAAAACAGAGTCAGAGAGAGATGCTGAGATATGGGGAGAAAGAAACAGAAACTTAAGGAGGGACACTGAGGCAGAACAGAGAGAAACAGGTGGACATGGAGAGACAGATGCAGACAGAGAGAGACAGAGAGCATGATGATGACAGAGACAGAGAGAGAGAGGAGAGACCACAAGGCAGACAAAAGGACCTGACTCCACATCTCCTTAACATAATATGCACCTCAACAACAATGACGATATTTATTGAGCACTTACTACATGTAAGTACATGCTACACACTTTTATGTGAATAATTGTGTTGGATTCTCACAACCACCCTATGAGGTGAGTGTTACTCTCATTCCTATTTTAAAGATAGGACACTGAGGCACAGAGAGGTCACCCAGCTCACTCCCAGTCACACAGCCAGCGGTGGTGAAGCCAGGTTTAGCCTCAGGTCTGCCCCAGACCCAAGGCTTAACCACTTCCTCCAGTAATGGGTCTTGGAGTTTCTGGATTTGTTTTAGGGCAGCTCTTCTCAAAATCGGCTGTACCGGTGAAATGCAAGTCCTGATGCAACAGGGCTGGGGTGGGGCCCAAAACTCTGCATTTCTAACAGTCCCTCAGGCGGGCCCAATGCTGTGGGTCCCAGACCACATTCTCGCAGCAAAACTTTAGAGGAGTCTGTTACTCTGAGGATCTGAGTGGCAGCCACTCTGATCACCATCCATCCCACAGGCCCTGGGGCTCTGTAAGCCCCTTTGGGTCAATCTTCTCTTCTCAGCACTTCCTGTTGCTCTGCTCTCAGATTCCCGGGAATTCCCCATAAGCTGACTGCTCCAGCACACAAAGACAGCTGCACAAAGATGTTCATTGTGGCATTGTTTATGGGGAAGACAAATTGGAACCACCTAAATGTCCACCAGTTGGGGACTGTTAAATACACTGGGATTCATGCAACCATTGAAAATGGTGGCAAAGCAAACCTCAAAATATGCATGACATCTGACCCACAATTTCACTTCTAGGAATATATCCTACAGACTTGCACATGGGCACAAAGATGTTTGCACAAGGCTATCTGTTGCAATTTGTAGTGGCGAAAGCCTACAAGCACCTCAATATCCATTAATAAGGAACTGGTTCACTAAACGGTCCATTTCTCCAAGGGACTACCACATGGGCTTTAAAATTTCAAAAAAAGGATGGTCCTTATGCACCTATGTGGACCCTCTCCAAGATCTACTGTTCAGTGAAAATAACAAGGCATAGAAACAGTGTATAAAGTTTTCTACTGTCTGTAAGGAGAACAAGACGAAAGAAAATATATGTTTTTATTTGTCTATGCATAGAACCCTCTGGAAAGCAAAACAAGAAAACATCTCAACGAGGAACTGAGAGAACAGGGGTGGGAGGGAGACAGACTTTTTACCGTATGCTTCTTGTACCTTTGGTATTTGGTACCATATGAATCTATTATCTATCGACAAAGATTAATAAATGTTAAAAAAAAGTTTAAATGATAGAAGAGTGCTACATTTAGGGATGTGGGAGAATGCTTATGGTAAACTATCGAGGAGAAAAAGGAGACAACCCGATTTATATAATATAATATTCACATATATCCATGCATGTAGGTATAGAGAGAAATGTCTGGAAAGACTGTCACTAAACTGTTAACAACTCGAGTCACTGCTATTTATGCACTATCTGCGTTAATTCATTAATCCTCACAACAATGGCAGGAGATGGACAGACTGATATTGTCCTCATTTCACAGATGGAGAGATCAAGGCCCAAGAGGTGAGGTCTCCTGGCCAAGGTCTCACAGCCAGGGCAGAGCGGGATTAGAGCCACAACCATCGGGCTGCAGGGCCCTCTCAGTTCAAATTGGGTGATTTTTACTTTCTGCTTTGAATTTTTCAGCACTGCTGGAAATTGAAACAATGAACCTACTTATCTGTCTGTCTGTCTCTCCCCGTCTCTCTCTTCCTACATCCTTCTCCTTTTAAACAAAAGCTTTTAAGAAAAGACCCTCAGGACACCCATGTCACCACATCAGCAGCCCCTCCCCTGGCACTCATGTCCCCCAGGGACTTGCCCTTGAGCCCCAGGTATGGAGAATCATGAGGGCAGTTTTTAAAAGAGTACAGTATGGGGCTTCCCTGGTGGCGCAGCGGTTGGGGGTCCGCCTGCCGGTGCAGGGGGCGCAGGATCGTGCCGCGGTCCGGGAAGATCCCACATGCCGCGGAGCGTCTGGGGCCGCGAGCCATGGCCGCTGGGCCTGCGCGTCCGGAGCCTGTGCTCGGCAGCGGGAGAGGCCGCGGCGGTGAGAGGCCCGCGTACCGCAAAAAAAAAAAAAAAAAAGAGTATGCATAAAGCCAGGGCAGAGGAAATGTTCTAGATAAAAGGACACCAAAGACACCCTATCAAATGCAGGGCCTGATCCTTGATTAAAGTCCAGACAAGAAAAGTACACACACACACACACACACACACACACACACACACACACACACAAAGAGCTATCGAGGACACTTTGGAGCAACCTCAGTAATTTGGACATAGACCAGATATTAGGTAATATGACTGGATCAATGCTAAATTTCTTGGATGTGATAATGGCACTGGGGTTGTGTCTGAGAATGCCCTTGTTCTTCAGAGGTGCTTGCTAAAGTATTTAGGGTGAAGGGTCAGGATGTCTGCAACTTACAAACACTTCAGCAAAAATCATGGAGAGAGAGAGAGAGAGAGAGAGAGAGAGAGAGAGAAGAATGCCCATGGGGCCAAGTGTTGTCAGTTGGGGAATCTGGGTGAAGGCACTACAGCGGTTCATTGCAAGGTTTTTGCACTTTTCTAGAAAGCTTGAAAATTTTCAAAATAAAAAGTTTGGGGAGATGGGTGGTTGTCAGCGGCTGGTGATACCAAAAGAGACTGACTACAAAGGAACACCAGGGAACCTTCCGGAGTGATGGAAATATTCTATATCTTGATCATGGTGGTGGTTATGCAACTGTATAAGTTTGTCGAAATGCATAGAACTGTACACCAAAAAAGAGTGAACTTTATTATATGTAAATTATACCTCCCAAAAGGTGACTTTAAAAAAGAGAACTTGGAGAAAACAAAGAGCCAGCAGGGCCCCAACCCACACAGGCTCTGGGAACACAGTGGGTCCTGCCTTGAGCCAGCCTTGCCTGAGCCTGTCCCACTGTGGACCCAGGGGTTCAGCAATGAGTAGGGGCTGGCCCTCCAGGTCCTGGGACCCAGAGCCTGGCCTCGGGGAGCATCTAGGCACCAGTTAGGAGCTTTCTCCCAAGCCTCCTCGGCCTGAGTGCAGGGCCTCAGTCTCCCCGGGGCCAGCAGAGGAATACTGAATAACTCCCTTGTGTGTCCAGGAGAAAGCAGGTCTGAGCGCCCCTCATGAGGTGTTCTCAGTGGAGACACAGGGTCAGCAGGAGTGACCACTCATCATCACTTGGCCCACCCCGCCACCACTGGCTACAGGGGCCCAGAGGAGGGAAGCAACTTGCCCAAAGTCACACAGCAAGTCAGGTAGCTCTAAATCTTTGAGGCTGAAGTCGTCGCATCCAACCACCCCCATTTCTCAGATTGAAAGACCGAGGCCCAGGACTGTGTCAGAGCACAGATTAGCAATGCCTTGGGAACTCCAGACCCTGTTGCTGTGGCCCTATTTGGTGTGGTTCCCACAGGCTTCTTGCGGGGGGTGTGTGGGAGGTGGGGTGTGAGCCTCCAGTCCTGACCACCATCCTCTGTCACCCTTGCTGTCCCCTCCCAAGCTTTCTCTGCCCCCACCCCACAGTGGCAGAGGGAGGACAGGGAGGAGTCAGGGGTCCCACGCCTGCCCCCCACCGCCCCAGGGAGCGCCCACATGGCAAAGAGCCACGGATTCTGCCCAGCCCACGAAACTCACCTCACCCAGAACCTGTTTCAACTCCTCCAGCTCTCCTTGGCAGCTGTGGAGGCCTCATTAAGTGATGCCAGTGCTTCCCACACACCACCTGAAGAAGGGGAGGGGGCACAAACCAACAATGGGGCCCTATGGCACCTTCCCCAGAGACCCCCCCAGGCAGGAGGGCAGAGGCAGTACAGTGCCCTGCCAGGCTGGGCCTGGGGAACAGGGGCCTCGCTGCCAAACGGCCAGGCCACCTTCTCCCCACGCAGGCCTGTGTGGCTCCCGCAGAGTTGTTTAACCTCCTTAATTAACCAGCAGTGATTACAAGGCCACCTTGGAAGGCCCCCGGGGCTTCAAGGAAGGCTGGGGGCTGGGAACTGGGGGCAGGGCCCCCCAGCCATGGCAGACTCAAAGTCTCCCCACTAAGTGGAACAGAGAAGAAGCCCCCATCCCACACTAGAGAGTTGGGGGCAAAACAGGCCATCCTCCCCACATCAGCTGTCTGATGCTGGGAAAGTGGCCTCACCTCTCTGGGCCTCGGTTTCCACTGGGAAGAAGGGCAGGGTGGCGGCAAGACTTGATTAATGACTGTTTGTGAAAAGGTCCCAGAGATGCTGCTGACAACAGGCCCGGCTATTATTCTGGGAAGGCATCGAAGAGTGTCTGAGCCCGTAATTAACCAAGAGGATGAAAACAGTAAGGAAGGAGAAGGCCTCGCCCAGGCCTGCCCGCTGCCCCCGACGTCTGCCCTCCTGTCCCAGCAGGGCTCATCCTCAGGACAAGGGGACCCAGGGAGAGGAGGTGTCGGACCCCAGCCTGGGCCCTGAGCCTTCTGTTCCTCTTCTCAGCACCGAGATTACTAAACTATGTCCATCCATTCTTTCACTCATGCATTCATTCCACAAATGTTTATTAAGCACTGTACTGTATGCCAGTACAGCAGCAAACAAAATAGACATGGTCATGCCCATGAGAGCTCAGTCTACTAGAGGAAGTAAATGATAAAAAAATAAGAATCCATCAAAGGAGCAGGATAATTTTTTAAGGTGGTGTGATAGGGAACAATTGGCAGAGACTTGAGTTCAAGGGCTCAGGGAGGGCTTCTCTGAAGAGGTGACATTAGATCTGAGAACTGAGGATGAGATGGAGCCGCCATGGGAAGAGTGTTCCAAGCACAGGGAAGTGCATGTGCAAAGCCCCTGGGGCGAGAAACTGGTGTGCTGGAGGAGGCTGGAGCAGGGAGCAAGAAGGGGAGAGTTGTGGGAGGTGAGGTCAGAGGGGCGGGGCAGGGTGGGGAGCAGATCAGGCAGGGCCTGATGCAGGGATGAGCCTGTATTGCATCCCAGGACAGTGGGCAGCTGTGGGAGAATTTTAAGCAGGGGAGGGACCAGGGTGGGATCCTCTCCTGGTGCAGTGTGCAGGGTCTGGTCAGTGCACACGTGCAGGTGAACTTAAAATCCAAATGGCTGAAGACTTTAATGATGACTACCTTGCCTGTTTGTAGAACACTTTCCTACTTGGGATTCAAAGCTTGGCCCTACCACTTCCTGGCTGTGTGATCTTGGGCCTCGGTTTCCTCTCCTGTGAAACCAAGATAACAGATTCTTCCTTTGAAATGGGGACAGGCACTCCCAACTTAAATGGAGATAATGATTTAAATCCCCATAAACTCACAGGGCAAGAATTTCCTGAGCACCTATTACGTGGAGTGAAAACCTGCAGGATGGACCTGCCATGAGAATTTTGAAGGGGACACCCAACTGCTCCTGAGGGCTCTGGAGCATCAATGCCTGAGTTCAGATCCCAGCTCTGCCCCTTAGAAGCTGTGTGCCTTGGCCAAATGTCTTGGCCTCTCTGAGCCTCAGTTTCCTCATCTATAAAATAAGGTTAATAGTAATACCTACCTCATGAGGTTGTTGGAAGGATTAAATTAGTAAATATATGTAAGACAGATAGACAAGGCCTGGTGCAAAGTGCTCATTTCTGGTTCATTTTTCATTATCCATTTCCTAAATTCTTTCTTTAAGCTCCCCACCTGTTTGCCCCCCACCAACATCCCAGTGCTGGATCTCTCAGCTCAGTCACTACCCAACAAGTCCAGTCTCACCTCTGGACTGTTTCCTCCCAGCAACAGGAGGGATCCTGTAAATCACATTTCTCCTCTGCTCAATGCTGCAGTGGCTCCCCACTGTTCCCAGGCCAGAGTCCCCACAAGGAGACTGTGCATGTCCCTAGCCACCTCTTGTACCACCCTCATCCTCCCACCTTGCCCCCAGCCCGAACGACTTTCAGTTCTCTGAATGCCCTGCCTCCGGTCCTTTGCACGTGCTGTCCCTTTTGCCTGGAATGTCCTTCCTCCCAGTATTCTGCCGGAGCTAACTCTTCCTCCTGTGGGAAGTCTTCGGGGCTCCCTAGGGCTGCCGCATGCTGCTCACTTAGTACCCTGTGCTCCCCCCACACAGCACCTGTTGAGGGACATGTCAGAGCCCCCAGCTAGACTGGGAAGACGCTAGCAGCAGGAACCAGGTCTGAGGTACCTCTCTTCTGCAAGGCCCGGAGCATGTCGGGGAGGAGGGAGTGACAAATGGGGTAAGTGTTTAAGGTGAGCTGAGGTGGGTGACTTGAGCCAAGTTGAGCTGAGTGCAGTTAAATCAATCTTAGATGAGGTGAGTGGAGGAGATGAGGTGAAGTGGAGCTGAGTTGAGCCTTAAATTGAGCTGGATTGACTTGAGTGAATCGAAGTGAGTGAAACTGAGGTGACTTGACTGAGTTGGACAGAGATAAGCTGAACCGAGTTGAGGTTAGGTGAGCTAAGTTAGGATGAGTTGAGTTAAACTGAAGTGGTTTTAAACTGAATTGAGTTATATTGAACTGAGGTGCACAGAGCTGATGTACAGTGAGTTAAAATGAGCTGAGATGAGGCATTAAACTGAGTGAGTTTAACTGAGCTGAAGTGAGTTGAGTTTTGT
The DNA here is from genome assembly GCF_002837175.3 of Physeter macrocephalus. NCBI lineage: Eukaryota > Metazoa > Chordata > Mammalia > Artiodactyla > Physeteridae > Physeter > Physeter macrocephalus. The sequence continues at coordinate 40,543 of NW_021145857.1, read as the reverse complement.
TGAGTTGAGTTGAGGAGTTGAGCCAAAGCAAGTTTAGGTGCATTTTAAACTGAATTGAGTTAAACCAAAGTTAATAAACTCTTTTTTTTTTTAAATTGCTGCCGCCTAAGGAGCATTTTTGGACAGTTTTTTCCTAATGGCCTCCCTATGAAGTTCTGATGCCTGTTTTTTAATTTACTATTATATACCTGTTTACTTTTTTGTATGTATATCTATGCTTTATACATAAAAACATTAAGAGTTTTTCACCCCACAAGAATCGACCTATGCCCTCTTAGGGGCAGTACCATCCCCACCCACACCCACCCCCCTGCCCTTGAGGATGTGTAAGTTAGGCTGAGCTGAGGTGAACAGTTTCAGCTCTTCAAAGGGGATCTGTCTTGTCTTCTTGGAGGCAAGAGTCTCTGACAAGGGCTGAGACCCCTGGAGAAGACTGAGGCAGAGGCCAGGCCGATCTCAGTCCCAACTCCCCTTCCACCCTGCCCAGTTCCATTCAGCCCATTCCCTCATGTATGTAAAAGAAGGAAAAATAAGCACACAGGCCCTGAAGCAGGTATGAGCTCAGTGTGTTGAGTTTCACTGAGGGAGGCCCATTTGACTGGAGAAGTGAGGAGGAGATGGATAGGAGGAGGTGAGGTCCTTGTGGGACAGGGGGAGGAGTTTGGGTTTTATCCTAAGGGCAGTAGGGAGCCATGGAGGATTCTGAGCAGGGGGACATGACCTGCATGGAATGAGAGCCTCTGGATGCAGACAGAATGAACTCCCCACTGGTCCAGGATGGTGTGTCTGATTGGCCGAGCCAAGTCACATGTCTATGCTCTAGCTGCAAGGGAGACTGGAAACCTAGCCTCATATTCCCAGCATCCTGTGTGGAAGGTAGAATTTGCCCATAGAGCAGGGAATTCTCCAAACATTAGAAGGAGATCCAGATCCTGGACAGTTGAAAAAACAATGGCCCAAAGTGTCCAATAGTAACAAAAATAAATAAAGTGCTATGGGGCTGGTTGGGTGGGAGGGAAAAGGCCCAGGCTAAGCCTGGTAGGGGCTGCCCCTTTCCCAAGACCCCAAGCCAGCCCTCATATATGCAAAGCCACTCCCTGGTCCCCAGCCTGGGACACGGACCCTGGGAACTCACCACTGGATCCCGGAATCTTGGGCCAAGAGTTGCCAGTTTCACTGCTTTCTTTAACCATTAAAAGGCTATCCCAGGCTTCCCTGGTGGTGCAGTGGTTGAGAATCCGCCTGCCAATGCAGGGGACACGGGTTCAAGCCCTGGTCCGGGAAGATCCCACATGCCGCGGAGCAACTAAGCCCGTGCGCCACAACTACTGAGCCTGTGCTCTAGAGCTCGCGAGCCACAACTACTGAGCACGCGTGCTGCAACTACTGAAGCCCACGCGCCTAGAGCCCGTGCTCTGCAACAAGAGAAGCCACTGCAATGAGAAGCCCGCGCACCACGACAAAGAGTAGCGCCCGATCGCCGCAGCTAGAGAAGGCCCACGTGCAGCAACGAAGACCCAATGCAACCAAAAATAAAATAAAATAATAAATTAATTAATTTTTTTTAAAAAAGGCTATCCCATCTGTACCCATAGTGGCCCTAAGGGGCCCAGTAGGACATACACCCAGCAATGCACGCACCCAGAGATACCCCCCTACCCTTACAAAAAGACAGGCTCTAGAGCCGAGCAGACTGAGGGTCCAAACTCTGGCTAATGACTTCACCTCCCTGAGCCTGCTTCCTCACTGTGCAAGTGGTAGAAACATCCCCACCTCACAAGGGAGGGAAGTCACCTCCCACCCAGGATGTCAAGGTGGTCTCACGCAGGTCATCAGAGACACAAAGGCCCCGATTACATTCCCAATGACATGCACCTACTAAGTGCCAAGCGTCAGACTGGACATCTTACACCTACAGCCCTCATCCCCACAGCAAGCCACAGAGGCAGGGCCGGGACTCAGACCCAGGGCTGCCTGACGCTCCATCCCTGCTATCATGTACTGAGCACTAGCTGTATGCCTGGCCCTGCTCTAGACACTTTATCTGAATCATCTCACTCAGTCCTCACCACACTCTGTGAGGGGAATGCTATGATTTATCATCTCATTTTCCAAATGAGGAAAGGGAGGCTCAGAGAGAGATGTGAACTTGGCCATGTTCACACAACAGGACAGGGGCAGGGCTGAGATTCAAGCCCCAGTGAATCTCAGCCCCAACGCCCAGCCCTTCATTTCCCCTCTGCACACCTGGCTCAGGACACACCTCCTCCACGAAGCGTCTCCAAGCCCAGACTCCACCACTGCACACCCCCGAGCACTCGGTTTGGCCTTCCCACGTAGTTGTTTGCCATGAACTGTGAGCGTCATCTTTCCTAGAATTTTTCCTTTGACATCCCTCCCGCACCCCAGCTCTCCACCGGCTTGGCCGACCACAGGGGACCCTGGACCAGCCAGAGCCCCACCTGCTCCATAATGATTAATTAAACCCCAAACCGTGACCTGCATTCTTGGTCCAAGCCTCGTGCCTAGTGACCTCAGCCAGGCGTGGAGAGGGTGGGAGGGAAGGGGAAGCAGTGGAGACATTCCGTGGGCTGATGGGGTCTCCCCGCTTCACCCGCCACTCCCTGAGAGGACCTTTGGCAATCAGAGAAAGCAGTGGGTTTACCAAGAAAAGGAGGAAGAAAACGCGGGCAGAAGGCAAGAAGCATGGGTGAATCAACACCCAGTGGGTGGGTGGGGGCCTGGAGAGTAGAGTCCGTGGAGCTGCTGGCCGAGGATGGGGTCAACACCCCCAAAGGCATAAGGACTTCAGCAGAGAGAGGAGAGAGGACACATGTTTGAGCACCAGTGTGCAGCTGTTATCCACTCAGACCTCCCTGACTCCACCCAGCAGCCCTGCAAGGCAGGTACCCACGTCCCCATTTAACATAGCAAGATACGGAAGATCAGAAACATAAAATGACTTGTCCCAGGTCACACAGCACCTAAGTAGTGCAGCTGGGATTCAAACCAGTGTCTATGGCTCAGAAAAAGGGTTAAAACAAAAGCCTTTATAGTCAGACCTGGATTCCAATGTGGGCTCCCCTGCTTGTAACTATGTGGCCTTGGTTATAGCTCTTCTTTAGGTCTCGGCTTCTCTATCTGCACAATGGACATGGCAACACGCCCGCCTCATAGACTGTCAGGTGACATCTATGAGCCAGCATAGAGTTTGTCTCAAATCAGAGAGGGGTATTGTGGGGCTGGTGGTGTGTGCCCTATTTGAATGCCCCCATTGCTGGGGAGCTCAGTCCCTCACAGAATTGATTTTCCAGCCATAAAACTTCTCCTCATTTTGAACTAAATAAAACCTGCCTCAGGCTTCCCTGGTGGCGCAGTGGTTAAGAATCTGCCTGCCGACGCAGAAGACATAGGTTCAAGCCCTGGTCCGCGAAGATCCCACATGCCTCGGAGCAACTAAGCCCGTGTGCCACAACTACTGAGCCTGCGCTCTAGATCCCGTGAGCCACAACTACTGAAGCCTGTGCACCTAGAGCCTGTGCTCCTCAACAAGAGAAGCCACCATAATGAGAAGCCCGCGCACCACAACGAAGAGTAGCCCCCGCTCGCTGCAACTAGAGAAAGCCCACGCGCAGCAACAAAGACCCAAGGCAGCCAAAAATAAATAAATAAATAAATAAGTTTATTCTAAAGAAACAAAAAACTATAAAACCTGCCTTTCCCAGGACCATCCCAGGCTGGCTGTGGAGCCCTCCCTGCCCTCCACTCCTCCTCTGACAAATGAAATGAGACCGCTGACCTTGCAGAGAGGGCTCAGTCACTTGACAAACATTTACTGGGCTCCTACTGTGTGCCAAGCATTAGTCTTGGCACTGGGGACACAGAAGTAAACAAGACCAAGAAAGCCTCTGATATCACGGGGCTGATGTTCTATGGGGAGGAGACAGATATTAACCATATGAACCCTTAAGAAATACAACCACTAGATAATTACTTATTGGGGAAATCTAAATACCAGAAACATCCAAACAGAGGATATTTAGAATTTATTTTTCTGATCACCCAATTTTTAAATGACATCATTGTATGAATCAGATGATATTCCTTCTTGGCTCAAAACCTTGCTGTGGCCCCCATTGTCTGCAGGATCACATCTAGATGCCATAAGACAACCGATAGGGTTCCACGTGATCCGGCCCCTGTGGACCTCTCTGATCTTTCCCCCTTGCCCACTCCACTCAAGCCACACTGGCCTCCTCACTGCTCCTCGAACATGCTGAGTTCTTTCACTTCTCAGGACTGCCACACAGGCTGTTCCCTCCACCTGAAGCTCTTCCTCTCACTCTCCAACTGGCCAACTCCTCCTTAAGGCAGTTGCCATCCCGCACCCCAGGGAGACACACCTGGGTCCAGTCTTGCCTGTAAGTTTGGCTCACTTGGCCTCCTTCCCCTTGTCCTGCGAAAATCCATGCAAAACGGAAAGAAAAAGAGCCAGGAAAGAGCGTGAGTCATTTGTTTACAGGCTAATTAATTACTAAGCTCAAAAACTTGATTTCCATTCTTCCTTTTTTCCCCCTCTCTGCGCTTTGAGAATGTTTGGAATCCACATTGTTTCCCAATGCAAAAGTATGTCAAGTTTATTTTTAGCAAACGCACATGATGGCTGGGACTGTTATTCATCCCCCCGCGTCAGTGGGGAGCCGTCCACAGAGTATGCGGGCTGCTTAATGCTCTTCACATGTGGTTCCTGGGAGGCCAGCAGGTCTGCAATAGCCTTGGTGACATTGGGGTCAGTGGGACCCAAGGTGGGTCCAAGGCTGAGGAACTGGAGATAGAGGTTCCAGGCTGCAGTTTCTCCTCCTGACCAGGGATGGCGCTGTGGTGAGGGGATAGGAGGAACACTTTCTCCCAAGCAGGCTGAGCAAATGCCTCTTTCCTTGACTAGCAAGTGGGTAACTTGGGTTTTCCATCGACTTGTCCCTCCACTTCTTGTCTTTTGAAGGGGAGTGAGAGAAGCCTAATTGATTCACCTTTGGTTCAGGATGGAAAAGTCCTCCTATGCGGTCTAGCTGATACTACTGTGCCTTCTCTGCTCACTTCCCCATCCCCTGCCCTCAACTCCCACCCTCCACCCCTGTCAGCCAACCCTGGTCACCTTCCTGCTCTCTGAGGGCCCAGGTTGGGAAGTAGGGGCAGCCTCCTTGTGGGAACTCTTCCAAGGGCTTCCTTCCAAGATGGCTGCTTCCAGTTCCTGTCCTGGGATGGATCCCAGCAGCTATGAAAAATCTACTTCCAGCTACCTTAAGGGAATAAACAAGGACCTGTCTCCAACAGATACTGTTACCCAGCAATAAAGGTGACATTATGGCTGTGGAGCAGAAGACTGTCACGTCCAGAAGGCGAGATGATATCGATCATGGTCTCTCTGTGTCCCCAGGGCCTGGCATACAGTGGGTGCTCAGTAAAGACTTACTAAGTGATTGTGACCTGAGTTCCAGGCTCACTGTGTAATATCAGTTAAGCCACTTGCTTTTTCTGAGCCTCAGTGGTCCCATCGTGCAAATGGGTAACTGACCTCTAACGCTAGAAGAGGGGTTGCAAACTCAGCTGCCTATAAGGCCCAGGCAGGGACACAAAAGTGAAACAGGTCAGGAGGCAGCTTGGCCACCTAAGGTCTGTGGGGACAGCCAATCCTCGGCTCCAACACACAGCACTTACAAGCCCAGGGTTCCTGGATCTTTTCATTTCTCAAGGAAAGCCAGAAATCTGGATGATTGTGTGCAACATCCTAAATTTTCAGTGTTGGCAACTCATTTTGACTTTCAGCAAAAGCACCACACAGGCCAAACCCAATGCGCCTCGAGGCCGACCCGGCCCACGGGCCGCCAGTTTGAGTCCTTGGTGGTTAGCATCTGTGGCTCACTAGGCCTTGAACAGGCCTGTCACGCCCAAGCCTGGGACACGGGGTTGGGATGGAGAAGGCGGCACAAGCCTCACGCCATGTGGGAGTAGCTATTACCCCAGTTTATGGGAGGGCCGGGCCATACTCACTGGTGCTGGGGCTGTGGGCATTGCCCGCAGAGCTCTGCCTTCCGCTGAATTAAGGAAGCCGATAATAATCTAGGTGGAGCGTGGAGGTAGGTCGAGAATGAGCTAGCAAACTACAGCTGGTTGACTGTATCTATTGTCAAAAGCCCAGATATAATATCAGATTAGCAAACTTTGTGTGCCTATTATAACACCATGTCATTATGGGATGTGTTATAATTAAGGCCCCAGCGGGCCCCCTTCTCTCCCTGACTTTGCAGGTCCAGGCACAGTGTCTCCTCTTAACTCCTTCCTGGCCACAACTGGCCCTGTCAGTGGGGTCTGTAAGGCAAATCTTGATCAGGCAGGCACTGACGCATTCCACAGGGTGCCAGACCCCATGCCGGGCACTGGGGGACCGCAGTGGAACCAAGGCAGACAAGGTTCTGTTCTCACAGAGCTCAGAGTCTGGCGGAAGGAGGCCTGATAGTAGATATGGACACAAACAAAATGAGTCAAGTGCATGGTGAGTGCTGTCAGGGAGCTAGGCAGAGGGCCTGGGTGGGAGTTGGGCAGTCGAGGGGCCATTTGACAGGGTGGCCAGGGAAGTCCCCTCCAAATGCAAGCTGAAGGAGAGCAAAGCATGCTCATTGGCCAGAGAAAGGGGAGCTGGTGAGGTTTGCTAAGGCCCCTCCTGCCCACCCATTCCCTGATTCAGCAAACCTTTGTGGAGCACCTACTATGTGCCAGGCCTGGGCTGAGTACCAGGGAAGCACTGTGAACAAAACAGACAATAGTCCCTGCCCTGAGGAAGGCGATAGTCTAAGGAAGGAGACAGACATTAAACATATATATAATATGATGGCGAGTCAAGAAGAAAAAAGAAAGGGCTTGGGGTGACAGTGGAAGTGACACTTCAACAGGGTAGCCAGGGAGGCTTCCCTGAGGCGGTGACATTGAGATGAGATCTGAATGAAGTAAGGGATCCAGCTGTGTGACAGAGCTGGGGGAAGAGCATTCCAGGCAGATGGAACAGCAAGTGCAAAGGCCCTGGGGTTAGATCACGCCTGATGTGTTGGAGAGATAGCAAGGAAGCCACTGGACTGGAGCAAAGTGAGCAAGGAAGAGAGAATGGTGGAGATGAGGTCAGAAAGACAAGGGGGCCAGATGAGGCAGGGCTCTGTGGGCCTTGTAAAGACTTTGGCTTATGTTCTGGACGTGAGCCACGGAGGGTTCTAAGCAGGGGGACAAGATCTGACTTAGGATCCACCTGGATTTAACAGGACCCCTTTGGCTGCGTGGAGAATGGTGAGACCAGAAGGAAGGTGCTTTGAATCCAGGTGTGGAAGTGGAGGGGAAAAACCTGGTTGGGTTCTGGATGTATTTTAAAGGTAGAGCTGACAGAATTTCCTACCAATTATTGGATGTGGGACAAGAGATGAATTGAGTGACCCCAAGGTTTGAGCTTGAGCACCTGGAAGGATGGAGCTGCAATTTCCTGAGAGTGGAGAGCTATGGGTGGACCCAGTGCCCAGGTCTGTCCTCTGCCCACTCCCCGAAAGCCCCCTGCTGACCACCACCCCAGCCTCTGCTGGGTCAGGGCCATGGAAGGAGGGAGGGAGGAGTCGACCCCACCCAGGCGTCCAGGCAGGAAAGGGGCACCCAGGGCCTGGCCGCGGGATGACACAACACAATAATTTTGCCGCTGAGTTTTGCAATGGGCACTCTTTATCGACTGGTAACGGGAGTGGGATTCTGCAACCACCCCCAATGGGTGATAGTGGCTAATGCCAGGCCAGAGGGATATGGGACCAAGCCACAGGCATCTCCTTGACCCACAAGGATTGATCCTCCAACAGGCCATCCAGGGCTGAGCGATCATGGTGGCATAGAGGGCCAGTAGTGAGCCCTGGCCTCAGAGCCCATTGGGTTCAAATCTCAGCTCCTCCACTTGGCTGGGGACCTTGGGCAAGTCACTTCCCCTCTCTGGACCTCAGCTCTTCCTCTGAAAAAAGGGGATCAATTAAAGGGATTATTTTAAAATTACTTTAAAACTGTTACCCAACCTTACCATTTAACATTTATTGAACACTTACTGTGTAGGTGGACCCATGCTAGGTGCTTTCTATACATCATCTCATTTAATCCTCGTGTCCTTTAAATCCTTTAAACTGCTATTTTCCTGCTTTACAAATGGGGAAACTGAGAGAGAGGCGGTGACTGTCCCCAGGTCAGCCAGCCTGTCAGGTATGGAGCACGGACTCAGACCCAGGCCTATCCAACTCCAAACTCCAACTCTGTTTTAGGAAGTCACTGCAGTTCTCTGAGGCTGTTTCCTCATCTGTACAATGGGAATTACAAAATGAATAGAATTAAGCAGTACCTCCCTCCTGGGGTTGGTGCCTGGTACTTGGGGAGCCCTGAGAACACAGTGGCCATTGTTATTATTACCAGAATTGTTGTAACCAGCCAGCACCACCCAGGGGTGCCCAGCAGCTAGAATACACCCCCTCCCTGCCCCATCCAGCCCTGTGGGGCACAGACAGAACACAGACTTTAGAATCAGGGCCCAGATCCCTCCTGCCCTCCTGCTGTGACCCTGGGCACATCTCCCCTGTCCACCGGGGCAACAATTCCCAACCACTCCCGGCCATTTACGGGCCAAAGGAAGCCACTGGGTCAATGATAATCCTGGTGTGTTGGGCCCTCGGGACAGTCCTGTGAAAGAGGGTCATTTACCCCATCTAGCAGAGGAGGACAAGGCTCAGGCTGGTATGTGACTTGCCCAGGATATCAAGCCAAAGAGAAAGGGACAGGGATGTTGCTCCCACCATTACAGGGCCTCTGACTGCTCAAGGCACTAATGCAAAAGCCTTCCTGGCAAAGCGTCTCTCTGTTTCTCTCCCCTTCTGTATCTCCCTGCCTCTCTCTTTCCCTCTGGGTCTTCGTCTTTCCCCTGTGTCTCTCTGTATCTCGCCAGTGTCTCTGTCTCTTCATTCTCTCTCTCTGTCCCTCCCTCGGTACCTCTGGCCCAGGCTGCCTCTTCCCTACATACCCTCTGGGCCCGCCCATCTCCTCTCCATTCCTGGCTCTATAAATATTTACTGAGGTGAAGGTGTCTGGCAGCCTAATTTGCTGGAGACCCTCACCCAGCCCTATCTTTCCTCTGACAGCCACCACCCAAGGGCTCCCTAGAGAGGGAAGGCAGGTGGGGGATCCACAGCCTCAAGGATGCTCGAAAGGCCACCAGTTCAGGGGCCCACAGCTCGAGGCCAGACCTGCCTCCAGCTGGATTCCCTCTTACTGGGCAAGGGCAGACTCTGTGTCGGGGGTAAATGCTGATTGGCCCAAGTCAAACATGGCCCTCTCCCTCCCTTTGCAGTAATTAGCTGAGGCTAGACATGGAATGCATCTGTGGCCAATGAGATGGGGAATTCTGCCAAGGGACTTCTGGGGAGAGTTTCTTCATTCTTAAGAGGACACATGAAGGCCTTTTCCTGCCTGGGCCATAGTTATGTGAGGAAGAGACGGCAGGAGCTTTGGCAGCCACCATGGAGCTATAAGGAACTGGGCTGAGAAGAGATGGCAGAACCACAAGGTGGGAAGAACCTGAGGCCTCAATGATGTCCAACCCATCCCAACCTCCAGCTCACCAAGCCATTATTCATTCACTCATTCAACAAATATTTATCGCACACCTACTGTGTGTCAGGCCCTGTGATGGACACGATTCCTTCCTTGCATTCTGGAGTAGGAAACAGACCTCAATCAAATAATCATCTGAGCAAGTGTAACAATGTGGCCATAATGAGGGCTGCATGGAGAGATCCATGGAGATGAGACCAGAAAGGGGGATCAAGGAGGGCACTCTAGCAGAGTGAATGAGAGGGAGAGTGGCAGGAGACTGGGAGAGAAGGGTCAGCCATCGAGCAGCACCTGCAGGTCATGATTAGGAGGTTAATCCTTATTCTGAGGGCAGTGGGAATCATGGGAGATTGTTGAGCAAAGGAGCTGGATGGTGACCCAGCTTCCTTTTTTTTTTTTTTAATCGGGGTATAGTTGTTTTACAGTGTTGTGTTAGTTTCTGCTGTACAACGAACTGAATCAGCCATATGTATACATATATCCCCTCCCTCTTGGACCTCCCTCCCGCTTCTTAAGGCTCCGACTGGCAGCACGTGGAGAACAAATGTAGGGGTGACACTGGGAGCAGGAGACCATTCAGAGGCTGTTGTAATCATTCAGGCGAATCACCCAAGCCTGAAGGGTGCTGGGGCAGGAAACACGGAGAGGTGGGGACAGAGTAAGGCCAGACTTCAGGAGGTGATAATAATGGTAGTTATCGATCGCTTCCCACAGTCAGGCGCTGTTCCAAGCACTTCACAGAGAGTATCTCATTTAAGGACATCCCTGTGAAGTAGAAACTCTTAGGATTCCTGCCTCACAATGAGGAAACTGAGGCATGGTGATGAGATCAAGGCCCAAGAAACAGGCTCACTTGCCAACACTTTCTGCCCCACCTCAATGGGCCTCAGGACACTTGTAAACCTCAGGCACCCAGGGTACCTCTGGGCTAATCAGTCACCCTGGATTCTCCCCACCCCCAGTCGGGGACACATGGGAATCCTATCCTGTGTCACCAATCACTTTCTCATTTCACTCTCCTTGAGAAATCACTGTTATTACTATAGCCAAGGTCTCCCAGCCACAGATCCCATTTCCACCCAATTCCTCACTCTCTCCTACAAGGCAGGACTCCACCCTGTGTGACTTGGCAACCCAGAGAAAGGCAGGGACTTGCCTGAGGCCACCTAGCATGTCCTTGGTGCAGGTGCCTACAGCTGAGGTGAGGACACCAGGGCCTGTGCTGTTATCTGTGGCCAGAGGCAAGAGGCCCAGTGGGACACCTGGGGCCCCTGATATGGTGGCCTGAGGTCCCAGCCCCCATGATGTCAGGCAGGCCATACACAGCCCAGAGATAATCGAGACCGGATTCTGACCAGTGATTCATTACAACATCACGGCCAGGGCCGCCCCATGGCTCTGAAGACTCAGAGGCAGGATCTTCTGAGGCTGGGACTGGAGGAGGGGTGGGGACAGTGCAGGGAGACCCAGGAGTTCCTCCTAGGTCCCTTCCTAGAAGGAATCCACACAGCAAAGATGTCCAGGTCACTTCTTGATGGTCACTGGCTGGCACTGGAGTGCCTACCTTGTGTCAGGTCCTGTGGGACACACTGGTGACAAAACAGACCTGGTGCCTGTCCTCAGGAAGCTGACACTTGCATGGAGGAAGCAAGCATCAAATCAGGAGTCCCATTAAAAGAAGGGAAGGAGAGGTGCAGGGCATGCCTCCCCAGTGAGGTGACTTTGAGCTGAGGCCTGAAAGATACATAGGGGAGAGCTCTGGGAAGAGGAAGAGGAAGAGAATGCTGGGCGGGGATACAGCATATGCAAAGGTCCTGAGGTGGGCCTCGTGTGGACGGTTCAGGGCTAAGAGGGTGGAAAGGGAGGGCCAGAGTGATGAGGCAGGAACAGAAATAGATCAGCAGGTGCCTCTAGGCCAAGGTGAGGAGCTGGGATTTTAGCTTACGGGCCATCAGGAGCCATGGAAGGTTTTAGGCAGGGGTTAGGGTAGAGGTGATCAGACTGGAGTCCAGTGCATCTGCTCTACAGGATGGCCTGAAGGGGCCTGAGCCACTTCAGGTTCTAAGACCTGAGGCTCCAGGCCTCCTGGGTCTTCCCCCTTCCAATATTCAGGGCTCTGGCGGCCAGCAGGCAGAGGCCCAGCTGGGCCAATCCCAGGTACGCATGGCCCCCTGGCTGCCTGCCCCTACCTGGACCTCCTAGGGGACATTCCAGGCCGTGATTATCTCAGTTTTGAGTACTAATTAGCCCAGTTTCACCTCAGGCCTTCCCAGCTCTGCTCTGAGAGGGCCCCCTGTGGAGACAGCCTACAGGTACAAGGTCCCAAGGGAGGGCTGGAGGGGCAAGAAGGAAGGGGCCCCTGAGCTGGTTCCTAGGAATACGCAGAACTGCAGCTGCAACCCAGAGGTGCGGAAAACGCCCTGCTGGGCATGCCTCCAGCACCCTCTGCCCCTGCCCACACCCTCCCTCCCCCAAGTACTCCCTGCCTTGGCCAGCCCCCACGCCCACCCAGAGAGTTCGACGGTCTCTTCCCTCCTCACTCCGGTTCTTCACCTCTCTCAGCTTGCACCTGGCTCTGTGTGTGCGTGTGTCTCTTTCTCTTTCGTCTCTCGGTCTCTCCGTCTCTGTCTCTCCCTGTCTGTCTCTCTCCCCCTCTTTGTCTCTCCCTGCCTCCTTGCCCCCCTAACTCTGGCTCAAAGCCCAGTCATTCTCCCCTTCCCCCTGGTCTCCAGCCTGAAGCGTGGGCTGGGGGATGCTCTTCGGGTCCCAGCCCCTCAGGGGTGTGGGTGGAAGTGAGTGTCCCTGAGAGCCTGCAGGCAGAGGAGGGAAGCCGGTGCCTGCACAAACTGCTCCAACCCTGCCGGTTTTTCCAGATCAGCCCCACCTTGGACTGGGCCACCCCCAGGGAGGGGACCCACCCTCCCTGGGCCAAGTGGGGCTGCTAGAAGGTGAGGCCTGACCAGGAGCGTCCTGGAAAACAGAAGGGGAAGCAGGATCAAGTTGCCCAGGCCCTCCAACCAGCCCAGGCCAGAGCTGGAAACTTACAGCCCTATTAACACATGGGGAAACTGAGGCTCAGAGAGGGCTTAGGGCCACAAAGCTAATTAGGGTCAGAATTTGAACTCAGGACTCAGGAAGGGATTCAGACATAACCAGTGGTCCCCCTCTAGCTCCTGGTCCAGCAGTTTCCTTCTCCGGAGGCCACCACCCTGGTCCCAGTTTCTTGTGTGTCCTTCCAGAATCATCCATGCATATCCATATTTCTCTTCTTTTATGAATGGTTTAACACAAGTGGTAAAACAACAGACGCTGTTCTGCACCTGCCTTTTCACTTAACCATATCTTGGAGATCTTGTCTTATCAAAGCCTTCTTCCTTATTTCTAACGCCTGTTGGGTCCTCCAGGGAGTGGACTAGCCCCAACAGACTCACCCAGCCCCATTAATGGACGTCCTGGTTGTTTCCAGTCCTTTTTTTATATATACATAGAAAATGTTACAGCGACCCCCATCCTCCCAGCACACACGTGTGTGCACACACGCTCACACACACAACAGGCTGCTGACCTGTAGGATGCGGTTGTCCAGGAACGTGGCAGTGAGTCTTATCCAGGAATGAGCTCAGAATCCTGGAATCGAACTCATTAAAATTGCAGACTTCTGGATGTTCCAAAGCACCTGAAGTGGAAGCTTGGGTGGAGGGACCCTGGAATCTGTATTTTCAGCAAACACCCCCAGAGAGGAAGGACTCATAGAGCCAGAGGCCATGGCAAAGTGGACTGTCCAGCTGTGTTTTCCAGCTGTGTTCCCAGCTCACAAGGCCCTGGGGGATGCCCAGCCCCCCATCTCAGCATCTCCTTTTTGTTCCATTCATGTGAGGCTCCAGAAAAATTTGGGGGGATAAAAAGGGCTCTATGCAGTGAAACATAAGCAATAATGAAGTTGAAAAACCAATAAATGGGGAAACAGAGGCAAAGAAGGCAATAGAACAAGTCGAAGACTCCACAGGCCCTGGTGTTGATATGCAGCCAGGCTGAACTTGAACCCAGATCTCCTAACTCTTAGGCCGTGAGTTTTCTGTTGCATTCCACACCACGCTTGTCCGGTCTCCTGTCAGCCAGACATTGCTTATCAATCCACCCACCCAATAATCTGCCTCCATCTGTTCACTGTTCATACTCTCACCCAGCCCACCCTATCCATCCAGGTCCATCCATCCATCTGTCCCTCCATCTCTCTGTGCATAGACACTCATCCAACCACCCATCCTGCAGCCTCCATCCAGGATTCAGAGCACCTACTAAGTGCCAGGTGCCAGTCTAAGCTCTGGGAGCACAAGATCAACATGATAGACCTGCTCCTGCCCCAAGATCTCAGCGCCTATGGAAGAGACTGACCACAGACAGATAATCACACAAATACAGACCCCAAATGGGGTCCTAGCTGTGAATACCATGCACAGGAATGGAGGGGAGCGAGTGGAGGGTCAGGGAAGTCCTCTTTGGGTGAGGACCCTCTCCTCTGAGAATTAAGTAATAAGTAGGCATGAACTTGGGAGACAGGGAAGGGAAAGGCATTTGTTGAAGCGGGAACAGCATGGGCAAAGCATGTTGAAAGAGGCACAGCAAGTTGGAGGGATGGGGGACAATCAGAGAGGAGGGAGGGTGGGAGGTGAGGAAGGGGTTGAGCAGGGACACACTGGCCACAGTGAGGACAAGTCTGATTGGAGCCCCAGCTATGGGGGTGGGGGAGAAGGGTGTGGAGAGGATCAGAGGGCCTGGGATAGGAGCCACAGAGCAGAGACCACCAAGCCAGGAATCACACTCCTGGGAAGCCCACACAGGAGAGGCACTGGGAAGCTGGGCAGCTCCTCTCAGGACAAGGTGCGCTTCCTGCCACTCCCCCAAGGAGAACCAGCCCCGGCCTGTCCACCGGGGAGTTGGAACATTCTCCCTGGTGCCCCTACCAGTCTCCAGCTCCCTGCCAGCCCTGGCCTGGCCACCTCCTCCCACTCACTTGCCACTCCTGCCCCACCGGAGGGTCTTCCCTGGGCCCCCACCTCCCCACCTCATCAGGGGGCACCAAGCCTTCCATTAGGGGTCCCCTTAGGCATTACCTAGCCTGAAAGAAACCCATTAAAGCTTAGAAGTTCACTCCATTCAAATCCTCCACATAGCCTCTACAGTAACGTGATGCTATTTATTGAGTGCCTACTGTGTACCGAACCCAGGGCTCAGCACTTTCCACCAGTACATTCCTTCCGGTCTCTCCTCTTCCTGGCTACCGCCATCCCATCACCCTGGGAGGAAGCAATTAAATCATATCCCCCCTCTGCTCAGAATCCTACCTCTCCACAGTCACATCCACACACCTTCCAATGCCTCTCCTACTTCTCTCCCCTCACTCACAGCAGTCCCCCCACACGGGCCTCCCTGTTGCTCCTTGGACAGAGGAAGCACGATCCCACCTCAGGGCCTTTGCACTTGCTGTTTCCTGTTCCCCAGATATCCCCATGGCTCTCTCCCACCTCCTTCAGGTCTTTGCTTAAATACAGTCTTCTCTCACTGAGGCCCTTCCTGACCTCTGTAGTTAAATGCAACATCACACACACACACACACACACACACACACACACACACACACACCCCAGCACTCCTCTCCTTCCTCTTCTTTTTTTTATATCAAAGTCTTTATTTTTTTATTGCTGTCTTTTTTTAAATTTTATTTTGTTTATTTAGCTTTACACAGCAGGTTATTAGTTATCTATTTTATACATATTAGTGTATATATGTCAATAAAGTCTTTTAAAAAAATTTTATTTATTTGGCCGCACTGAATGGCTTGTGGTATCTTAGTTCCCTGACCAGGGATCAAACCCAGGTCCTTGGCTGTGAAAGCACAGAGTCTTAACCCCTGGACTTCCAGGGAATTCCCTCTTCTTCCTCTTCTTTTTTTTTTTTTTTTTTTTTTTTTAAAAAAATTTTTTTTTTTTTTTTTGGCTGTGTTGGGACTTCGTTTCTGTGCGAGGGCTTTCTCCAGTTGCAGCGAGCGGGGGCCACTCTTCATCACGGTGCGTGGGCCTCTCACTGTCACGGCCTCTCCCGTTGTGGAGCACAGGCTCCAGACGCGCAGGCTCGGTAGTTGTGGTTCACGGGCTTAGTTGCTCCGCGGCATGTGGGATCTTCCCAGACCAGGGCTCGAACCCGTGTCCCCTGCATTGGCAGGCAGATTCTTAACCACTGCACCACCAAGGAAGCCCCTCCTTCCTCTACTTTATTTTTCTTCACAGCACTCACCATCTGACCGGCTATATCCCCCACCATGAGGATGTAAACTCCACGAAGACAGGTTTTGGGGCTGTCTTGTTTTCTGCTGTATTCTGGGGCTTAGCCCAGTGCCTGGCACATGGCAGGCGCTCATTCCTGGAGCACATCTTTGAGTCTTCTGTGTGCCTGACTTGCGATCGCAGATACAGCAGAGAACAATATGGAAACATTGTGGAAAGTGGCATCAGAGGCTCTGGGTCCAGGACCTCATGCAGCCACTTCCCAGTTGTGGGACCTCAGAAAAATACCAGAGGACTGAGGTATAGCTGATCCCACAGACTAGCGCCACAGCCCCACTCCCCCAGAGCCATCCCATCAGCTTCTTCCAAGGACCCTGTGACATCCACAGTGCCATTATTCTTCTCTGGAAAATGCTGGGCTCAGTTTTTTTTGATACCGTATGGTCTGTGCTTTCACAGGTTTCACAAGAGGCACTAATTAAACAAAACCCACCTCAACAGGACCCTTAATGACCCAGAACTGGGTTTTGTTGTTGTTTGTTTTTTCCTTTCGTTTCCATTAGTTCATTTACCAGCCATTTACTTATTGGGCACCGAGCATGTGATGAGGTTGGTGAAGATGTATCATCTCTTCTGGACCCAGGGTATACTTCCATAAAAGGTTTACCTTTTAAAAAGTATAACAGAAAAAAGGAAGGAAGGAAAAGACACACCGGCACACAGGTTGAAGTAATGCATAGACAACGGTCTGGAAGTTTGCACCCCAAAATCATAAAACCGTCCTGGGAGGGTGAGGAAGGGGCTGGCCCTGGGGCAGGTGGTCCAAGATGGACTTCAGACTCATCAGAAATGTTTTCACATTTTAAGAGAATTAATGCATGTACAGTATTACTAGCATCATTTGAAATCACAATTTAATCGTGAAAAAGGCAAAAAGACAGGTCGGCCAGGGAATCAAAGAGCAACTTGTATCTATCGAACGCCTACTGTGTGCTCCAGGGGCACCAGGTTAGGCCCACCAAGTCCTAATCTTCCCAAGTTTCACGGAAGCTGGGAACCAGAAGACTGGGCTCCTCTCATCTCCCTGTGGCCTTGCACAAAGCCTTTCTTCCCACTTCCCAGGTGAGGAAACTGGGGTCAGCAAGGTCAGTGATGGGGACAGCTATACTCAAAGAATGTTCCTGAACGTCTAAGGAGAAACTCAGTGCTTGCTGACCTCGCTGGATGCCACAGCACCAGCTACGTGCAAATACAGTGCAAATACAACTTGTATCTATCGAACGCCTACTGTGTGCTCCAGGGGCACCAGGTTAGGCCCACCAAGTCCTAATCTTCCCAAGTTTCACGGAAGCTGGGAACCAGAAGACTGGGCTCCTCTCATCTCCCTGTGGCCTTGCACAAAGCCTTTCTTCCCACTTCCCAGGTGAGGAAACTGGGGTCAGCAAGGTCAGTGATGGGGACAGCTATACTCAAAGAATGTTCCTGAACGTCTAAGGAGAAACTCAGTGCTTGCTGACCTCGCTGGATGCCACAGCACCAGCTACGTGCAAATACAGAGACCCTCGTTCTGAAATCACTAGGAATCTCAAGACGCAACAGCAGAGCATTAAACCTAGCCCGGGGCCCTTCTGAGCACAGGGCCCTGTACACCTGCCCAGGCTGCAGGCCCGTGAAGCCCGCGCTGGTCTTGCCTTAGCTTACCAAAAACTTTTCCAAAACTCAGAGCGGGAATTAAGTGAGTTTTCTGAGTAACCTTCAGGCAGTCTGAAAGCTCCTTTCTCCAGAGCTTTCCATTCCATGCCAGCCGTCTTAACATGCTGGTATTCGTAAGGCCTAAGGGCAACAGGGGCTCCCCCTTTCCCACAAATAGCAATAACACCACCAACAAGAGCAGCTACTATTATTGGGTACTTAGTACGTGCAGGCATTGTGTCGAGATTTGCACACATTTAACTCCTCTGTCTGCTCAACAGTGCTGTTAGCTAGATGCTCTCATGGACAGGCTCTGGAAGTGGAACCTGAGGCACAAAGTGAGGAGCCGCTCATCCCAGGTTACCTAATCAGATGGGGGCAGTGCTGGGATTCGTACCCAAGCCTGTGGGGCTACAGAGCTCACATGCTGGCTCAGGAAGGAAGGCAAAGGCCGGTGGGAGGCAGGCGGAGATTGGCAGAGCTGCCCCAGGCCAGGGAACGAGGCTCCAGGGATGGGAGCTGCAGGCGGGGCTGCCCTCTGTCCCACTGCCTCCCCTCCCCACTTGGAGCCCTGAGCTCTGGGCTGAATGGCCTTTGCCAGGCAGTGGTTTCATCATCCCCTGCCAGGCCCTGGGGAACCTCTGGGAGCCTGGCACGGCTGTCCAGCCCACTGAGTCCAGGCCAGAGCACTGGGTAAGGAGCACACTCCGGGGTCACCCAGACCCAGGTTCAAATCGTGCCTCTGCCACCCACCAGCTGTGGGACCTCAGGCAAGGTAATGCCCCTCTCTGAGCTCTTGTGCCTTTTTGGTTTTTCCTTTTGAACCTGAGGTACAAAAGGCCAAGTTACCCAAGCTGATTCCTCAATTCACAGTGTTGTCATCTTTGTCCACGCAAGGCTCCTCTCTGATTTTATTTATCCCCCTTAACCCCGCTCTCCACTCCCTGCCCACCTCATTCTCATATGCTCAATGTGTATCTTTAATTTTTTGTAATTATTTTCCTTTTATTCACTTCTGTAGGATAAAGTTCAGGAAAGGAACTTATCTCAACAAATTTTCGTCCCAATGAATTTTTACCTCAATGAATTTTTACCTCAATGCCTATTTATATATGTATAAATCCATGTGACCACCACCCAGATCAAGACATAGAACTTTTGCAGCAGCCCACAAGGCTCCCCTATGTCCCTTCCCAGGCAATAACTCTACACCCAAAAGGAACCGCTACTGTGACTTCTAGATTTGTCTGACCTGTTCTCAAACTTCGTATCAGAGGAATCACACAGTACATGGTCTTTTGGGTCTAGCTTCTTTCCCTCTGCATAATGCTTTTAGGATTCAGCCACAGCGCGCATGAATCAATAGCTTACTCCATGTTATTGCTGAAGAGTCTTCCATTTATAGATGGACTACAATTTGTTGATCTTCTCACTTGCTGAAAGACATCTGAGTTGTTTCCAGTTTGGGGCTATTGTAAATAAAACTGCTGAGAATATGCTTACAGGTCTTTTTGCGGACACGAATTTTCATTTCTCTTAGGTACGTTGAAGGTCAGACTTTTTATTTGTTTTTTTAAATTTATTTTGGTGTAACTTTTGAACTTACAGAAAAAATTACAAGAGTTACAGGAACTTTTCACCCAGGATACAGAATATCCTTCACCCAGATTGTTTGTATTTTTTCCCACTTACTTCATCACTTCCCCTCTATTTATATTTCTCTCTTCTCCTGAATTACTTGAGAGTCAGTTGTAGACCTGATGTCCTTTTATTCCTAAACCCTCCAGCCTGTATCTCCTGACCCCCCATTACACACCCGGTACTATTATCAGATTCAGGTCACTTAGCATCGATGCAGCACTACTATCGAATCCATACACCAATTCAATATTCCATAATCGTCCCCATAAAGGTCTTTATGATTTTTTTCTGGTCCAGGATCACTCTTAGCTTCCCTCAGTTGTATGTAGACTCCTTCAACAGTTCCTCAGCCTCTCCTGGATTTTCTTGCCCTGCTTTTGAGGATGACACGCTAGCTATTTTGCAATATGTCCTTCACTCTGGATTTGTCTGATGATTCCTCCTAGTTAGATTCAGGTTATGCATCTTTGCAGCGATATAATAGAAGTGATGCTGTATTCTTCCTGCGTGTCTTGTCAAGTGGCACACAATTGTGATTTGTCCTATTGCTGGAAAATAGGGATAATAAAAGCTCCCACCTCCTAGAGCTGTTACAAGGATTAAATGACACAACCTAAGGCCTGCTTTTGTAAGCAGGCCTTTTTATCTCTCCTGCATTTGGAGGGAGGGCCAGGCATGGGGCCGAAGAAAAAACACACGGCTGTCCCCACGCAGACCTTTCTCCTGGGCCCTAACCCTCACCCTGCCTCCTAGAACTTGCAACCAAGATGCACAGAGAGACAGGGGTACGCAGAAGCCCCGAATTCTACTCAGACCAGACTGGAGGCCCCTTCATGCTGTCTCAGCTTGATCCCATGAGGGATGGGGACCCGAGGCCCTGAGAGTACAGAGTACAGTCCCCGGTGTCACCCAGCAAGCCAGTGGGGACTCAGCCCAGCCGCTGCATCCTCCACACCAGGGGTTTTCAACCCAGTGGGATTTTTTCCCCCCAAAGGACACTTGGCAATGTCTGGAGACATTTTTGGTTGTCACAGCTGGGGGCAGTGATGCTACTGGCATCTAGTGAGTAGAGGCCAGGGATGCTGCAATGCCCAAGAGCCCCACAACAAAGAATGATCCTGCCCCACACGCCAATAGTGCCAAGGTTGAAAAACCCTGGTCCACACTGAACTAATGACAGCAGGCACCAGATGAGCCCTGGCCAACTTACATTGCCTACTTTCTCCCAGGACCCAACTGGCTACAAAGAAAAGGTAGTTTGGACCTTCAGCAACGTCTAGGGCTTAAAAAGAGGAGTCCTCGTTGCACAAATGGGGGTTTGCTGCCTCAGTCTCTTTCTTCCTGAGTCCACAAGGGTTCGGTTCAGTGCTGTTGGAGAGGGTTTGAGGATGTACAACCTCTGGGGAGCCGGGTGGTAGGAGCTTACAGGGGCATCAGGAGCCCTGGCCTGGAAATGCAGGGGGCAGGGAATCTTAAACCACCTGTGGCAGCCGGATTGCTGGGTAGAGGTGGTTACACCCTGAGATTATATCTTCACTTCTGGGCTCTGATTTTTTTTTTTGAATTTTTTTTATTTTTGGCTGCGTTGGGTCTTCGTTGCTGCGCGCGGGCTTTCTCTAGCTGTGGCGAGCGGGGGCTACTCTTCGTTGCGGTGCACGGGCTTCTCATCGGGGTGGCTTCTCTTGCTGTGGAGCATGGGCTCTAGGCACGCAGGCTCAGTAGTTGTGGCTCGCGGGCTCTAGAGCACAGGCTCAGTAGTTGTGGCACACGGGTTTCGTTGCTCCGCGGCATGTGGGATCTTCCCGGACCAGGGCTCGAACCCGTGTCCCCTGCGTTGGCAGGTGGATTCTTAACCACTGCACCACCAGGGAAGCCCGGGGCTCTGATTTTATAGAATCTGAGGCTCCAGGTGGTTCTAGTTCTGGGCAGAGAGAGACAACTAACACTGGCATGTAGCAGATTCTCAGTAAACAATTTGTAGGCAAAATGAATTGTGATAATAATTGATATTTATTGAATATTTACTATGTGCCAGGCACTGCTCTAAGCATTTCACTTGTATCATCTTACTTAATCTCACCACACCTATGAGGTAGGTACTATTACTGCCATCCCCATTTTGCAGAAGAAAAAACCGAGGTACAGAGAAGTTAAGGCACTTGCCCAAAGTCACAAGCTGTTAAGAGGAACATGAATGGATGAATGAATGAATGAAATGAATACCAGTCCCCATCTATATTAGCATTTTTCCTTCAAACATTACTGAATCAAAAGTCTGGTTACAACACTTCCTGGGGCATAACAACCCCAGTGCAACCCCCCGACTCCCTGGTCCTCTCCAGTGGGAAAGGTCAGCCCCTCTCCCTCTCACTGCCTTAAGGGATTGTACCCCCAAACCTGAGCCTGAGGTAGAGACTTATGCCACAAAGGCCTAGGGATCCTATTTTAATGGGACCCTTTTGTTTATCAAGGGCTTATTTTCCACCAAGCTCCATGCTACACAACAGTCAGGAATGTGAGAGACCCATTGCACAGACGAGGAAACTGAGGCTTAGAAGGGGAGGTCATTTATTCCAGGTCAAACATCTAAGTGACAAACACCTAGTGACCCACACCTATCTGACTCGTGAGCCCCACAGGGAGACAGAAGGAACAAAGGGCGATGAGCAAAAACTGACATTGGCAGGGGGATCATGAACAGTCAACCTCATCCCTCGATCACAGTCTCCCCAAAACTCCATCTCAGTATCCAGACAACCTACAGAGACACATTCAATGACATCATTACAGTGTTTGTGGCTGTGAGGACTTGGAGGCCACATCAGTGTCCATCGTAAGGGGAAAAGTACATTAAAATGTGGCAGATACATCAGAGGAATGTTATGCATCAGAGTAAAAGGCAATGAAGAGCAGCATGGAGACATCTCTAAAACATAGTCTTCCAGGAATAGATTTGATGTGGTTGTCCCTTATAGTATTGCCTGAGCTAGAAAAAGGTCGGAAACAACTTAAATGTCCATCAAAAGGGGACTGGTTCAATGAGTATGGTACATCCGTGCAATGGAATATTGTGTGATCATTAAAAAGACTGAGGCAGGGCTTCCCTGGTGGCGCAGTGGTTGAGAGTCCGCCTGCCGATGCAGGGGACACGGGTTCGTGCCCCGGTCCGGGAAGATCCCACATGTCGCGGAGCGGCTGGGCCCGTGAGCCGTGGCCGCTGAGCCTGCACGTCCGGAGCCTGTGCTCCGCAACGGGAGAGGCCACAACAGTGAGAGGCCCGCGTACCGCAAAAAAAAAAAAAAAAAAAAGACTGAGGCAGCTCTACATTAGCACTGATATGAACAACCTCCAAGATACACTGTTCAATGAAGAAAGCAAAGTACAGACCACGATGGAAAGCGCCACAATGTGACGTGTGTAAATATCGTGTGCGTGTGCTCCACCTCACACAGACCATGTGAAACAAGAAAAACTGCTGGGAACTGCAGTGACCTCTGGGAAGGGAACTGAGAGTGTGAGGGCTGAAGTGAGAGGGAGACCAACTTTTCACTGCAAACCCTTTCGTACCTTTTGGAATTTTGAACAATGAGCGTATATTATATATTTGAATTAAATAAATTTAAAAGAAAAATGAATAGAGGCCATGGGGGAGTTCAACTGAAATCATCCACAAGAGAGGTGACATAGTGTGGGGATCACAGGAGGGTTAGGAGGGCGTCCAGCTGGGGAGGGGGGCCAAGGGTGTGTGTGCAGAGACAGAAAACTGGTTACACGCAGGGGACTGTCAAATAAGTAAATATATTGAGGATAATGGGAGCCAATGTTCTCGCTGTTGAAAAGAGAATTCCTAATATGGAAAGAGAGAAAATTAGACTAAATGTTGTGGTGATGGACTGGAACTAGAGTCATCAGCTGTAAACTCACAGTCTTCTAAATAGATGATAGATGATAATGATGAAGATAGATAGATAGATAGTAGATAGATAGATGCAGAAATAATATGGATGTAAATATATGTCCATATACATACACACACACACACACACACACACACACACACACACACACACATAGATGATAATGATGAAGATAGATAGATAGATAGTAGATAGATAGATGCAGAAATAATATGGATGTAAATATATGTCCATATACATACACACACACACACACACACACACACACACACACACACACGCACAGCCCTCAGAGAGCCTGGGAGTAGGGACACCTCAGCAGCAATGAGCACACTTCCTGCCAAGATGCTGGCTTCTAAATACAGTTCTCTACTAAAAGGAGCCCAGGCTCCTAGGAGAAATGGCTAATTCCAGGGCTGGAGCAGGGAAAGCACTAGCTAAACCTGGAACACCTCCTGCCAGAAGGTAAGAGAAGTGCTCAAAGAACGATGGTGACATGTCAAAAGGGCAAAGAAGCTCAAAAAAATAAATTGATCATTGAAAGTTTGATGAGGAACGGGATACTTACATGGTTTCAAAGTACCTCCCCTCAAACAGTTATTAATTGCAAAGGGGAAAAAAGTAACTTTATAGATGTGAATTCCCCCAGATATCTCTTCAATCAAGTGATCAAAGTGAACATCACCATCCTCACCACAAGGAAAGAAAATTTTGTAACCATGTGAGGTGATGGATGTTCACTAAACTTATTGTGGTAATCATTTCATTATATATACATGTATCAAATCATTCTGTTGTACATCTTAAACTTACATAATGTTATACATCAATTATTTCTCAGTAAAACTGGGGAAGGGGGAGTAAACACCATCAACAAGAGGACAAAGAGAAGAACACAGCATCACTTCTGTGATTTATATGCCTGACCTGAAGACGCGTGACCTGAATCTAACCACAAGGAAACAACAGGCAAATCAGGTGAGGGACATGCTACAAAATAGCTGGCCTGTCATCCTCAGAAGTGTCAAGGTCATGACAATCAAGGAAAGACTGAGGAGCTGTTCTAGATTAAAGGAGACTAAAGAGACATGGCAACTAACTACAGCATGTGATTCTGAACTGGATCCTTTCACTGGATATTATTAGGGCAACTGGTGAAACTTGAATGGGTCTGAGTACATGGCAGTAATGTAGAATGTTAATTTCCTGATTTTGATGGTTATGTTGTGGTTATATAGAAAATATCCTGTTTGTAGGAACTATATACCAGAGTATCAGGGGGTGATCAGGCAACAGGTCAGGTCAACAATTGATTCTCAAATAATTCAGGAAAAAAATGTTCTTTGTACCATATTTGTAAGTTTTCTATAAATTTGAGATCTTTTTCAAAATAAAAGGTGCTAAAGACTGAATGTTTATGTCCTCCAAGATTCATGTGTGGAAATAACTCAGTGTGAGGGTATTTGGAGGTAGGGTCTTAGGGAAGTGATTAGGTCCCATTAGGAATGGGATTAGTTCCCTTATAAAGAGACCCCAGAGAGCTCCCTTGCCCTTTCCGCCATGTGAGGACACAGCATCTATGAATCAGGAAGCAGGACCTCACCAGACACCAAATCTGACGGCAATTTGATCTTGAACTTCTCAGCATCCAGAACTGTGAGAGATAAATTTCTGTTGTTTATAAGTCACTCAGTCTATGGTATTCTGTTATGGCAACCAAACTGACCAAGAAAGAAAGTTTTTTTCAAACAGAAAAGAAGTAAGAAATGGAATAAGATCTAGGATTGAATATGATTAACAGGAATTAAACACATACTCATAGCATTTCCTATGACTCAGTAAGGCACTCCTAGGTATATGCCCCACTGAAATATGTACATATGTTCACCAAAGACATGTATTCTAGAATGTTCATTGCAGCCCCAATTTTAAGACCTAAAAGCTGGAAACAACCTAAATGTCCCTCAGCGATAAAATGGGTAAATGGATTGTGGTATATCCATACAGTGGAATCCTGTTCAGTAACAAAAGGAACAACGCTGATACACACAGAAACTTGGATCAATGCTGCAGTTACAATATTGAATAAAAGAAGTCAGACACAAAAGAATGCATATTTTGTGATTCCATTTGTATAAAGTGCAGAAATACGCAAAATTAATGTTTGCGGTTAGAAATCAGGATAATGATTATGCTTAGGTGGTGGGGGTGACTAGAAGGGGCTTCTGGGGTTCTGAAATGGTCTGTTTTTGGATCTGGATGCTGGTTACATGCATGGGTCCACACGGGGAAAATCCATTGAGCTGTATACCTATGTTGTGTGCACTTTCCTGTATGTGAATATTTCACTAGGAAGAAAAGACATAAAACGATGAGATGCATAAATAAGGATAGACATTGACCACATTGGGGTGAGGGCTATGAGAAGTGGGTGGAATGGATGTGGGGAGCCAGGATGAAGGCAGAAAATAAAACAAAATGCAATGCACACCTTGAAAGGACTGACAGCAATCTCGTCCTAAGCACTGGGAAGTGTGATTAGTTACTGTTCCACACCTGAGTTTCAAGACGCAAGGAAGAAACGGGTCCCCATCATCTGTATGTCCCTCACCAGCCCACGAGAGATTCAGCGAGGTGAGCCTGATGACCAGCCCCATTCGGCATGAGACGACTGAGGCCTGGCTTGGGTAAAGCAGCCCAGGCAGCCCCAACTCCTACCCCAGTTCTCTCTCCTCCACAGCCTACTGACCCCCACCCACCAGTTTCTCTGAGGAGCCATCTTCCTCCCTGCCCACCTCCAACCTCCAGGGCTCCAAGGGCTGGGGCCTGTGAGGCAGGAACCTGGTGACAGCTGTAGAAATAAAAACTCACCTGCCCACAGGTGTGTGGGAGTCTGTAGGAGTCTCTGGCCTAGACTCACCTTGCAGAGATCCCAGCTGGGCAGGCCCCAGGCAGGCTGGGCAAGTGCCTCCCAGCACCGGTAGGCCAAGGGCTCAGTGGAGCAGAGGGGTTATCTGGGGTGGTGCAGGGTATCTGGTCCCAGCGCAGCTGCCAACACGCTCTGTGAGCTGCAGCAGGGGCTGACCCTCTCTGTTTTCAAACTGAGGGCCTCCTTGGTGGATCACATATGGAAAGCGGGGAGCAGGATTTGAGCTCACTGGGGTTAGCAGAAGAGATTCTGTCCATTCCAAGGGACTAATTTAAGCTTGCCCTAATAGGCACTGAGATTCAGTCTCAAAGGAGACACCTGAGGACAGGCAGAAAACTTTCATGACAGATATCTTCATGCATTACCTCTGTAATTAAAATGAATTGAAAGAAATCCTTCCACCACATCTGATGAGAATTATTCTTCCTAAGCAAAGAGCAAGCCCCTCGTTTTGAGCTCATGTGCGATAGTATCAGTAGAACATTCTCAGACAAGGAAGCACTGGGGCATCACTAAGAAACGCAGGTCACAAAATAGCTCACATAGGTTGATTCTGTTTTGGCAAATATATCAGTTAGAAATAGATTCAGCTGCCAGTAACAGGAAGCCAAAATGTCAGAGACCTCAATAAGCACAGATTTATTTTCCTATCATGTAAACAGGTCCAGAGCAAGGAAGACAAGGACTGGTATTGCTGTTCCATCACCATCAAGAACCCAAATGCCTTTTATCTTTTGGTTTCACCACTCGCAGCACTCTCTCCATGTTTCAATGTCTGCCTCATGTTCAAAATGGTCCTTGAAACTCCAGCCATCACATTCCAGGCAGGAAGCAGAAAGAGTGGGGATTGGCGGGATTGCAGAGGAAGGAGGCAAAAGGGAATGTATCTCACAGCTGAGTCAGCCCATTTTAAGAAACGTTCCTGGAAACCTCACCTACAACCTCGATTTATATCTTTTTGGTCACCCCTAGCTGCAAGAGAAGCTGGGAAATGTAGTCTTTGTAGGGCACTTGCCCCCAACAATAGAGAGGTCCCATTGTTAAGGAGGAAAGGGGGATGGTGTGTGAGTATCAAACAGACGTTAGCTACCCTGAAGAAAAAATACACATAGAACAAAAATTCTGGAAGGAAATAACTGCTGCATACAGAGGTCTCTCTCTCTCTACAATCACCCTGCATGAATTAACCTGTCAAAACTCTACCAAACACTACAAAGAATTTTATTCTCTTCTTGTTACAGATGGGGAAACTGAGACACAGCGAGATACAGTCACTTGCCCCAAACCACACAGCCAGGAAATGGTAACTTCAGAACTAGAATACAGGCAGCCAAATTCTAGCATCTGGGCTCTCAACCCACCAAGATGCTAATGATGTTATTAATAACGATGATGGCTAATTCTTACTGTGTGCTGGCACTGCTCGAAATATGTTGCATGGATTAACTCGTTTAATCCTCACAACAACTTTATGAGGCAGGTACGATCATTATTCCATTTTAGAAACAAGGACATTAAGGCACAGAGAGGTAAACTGACTTGCCCAAGGCCACACAGCAAGTGTTAACAGGGTTTATTTCTGGGTAGTAGAATTATGGGTGCTTTTTATTCCCTTCTTTTATTGATACTCTGTATTCTCTAACCCTCCCACCATGATCGTACACTACTGAGGAAATCAAATAAAAAGAAAACACCCCTCCTGGAGTCCAGCCTCCTGCCTTCCCCCTAGCCACCTACTACCCCACCCAGAGGCCTCAGGGAGGCCTGGCCCCGCCTCCCTCCCCAGCATCCCCTCTCCCCTCCTCAGTGCCCTCTCCCCTGCAGTCCCTGCTTCCCAAAGAACTCTCCCTCTCTTGGCTCCCAGCCTTTGCTCCTCCCTTACCCGACTCCTGGCATGCCCTTCCCCTCATTCCTGCCTGGTGAACAGCTCCCTATGGCTCCAGGCCCTGGGTCAGAGGATCCTCACCCACAAGGTCTCCTGGGCCCAGGCAGGCAGGCTCCTTCCGCTCTTCACCCACTGCACTTTGCCTAATCCAGAGGCCGAGGGACATGTTTCATCCCATCAACAAACTTGTCAAGGGCTTTCTGGGTGCCAAGCCCTGGCAGGGACACCTGCTCATTCACCATCATAACAACCTCTCTGAGCCTCACCCTGGCCTCCATGGCCCTGCAAGAAAGACCCTGCACCCCTCTGTCCTCCTCTCCCCACTCGACCCCTGGCTGCCTCTACTCTAGCCATACTGGCTCCTCACTCTTTCCCTGACACACTGAGCTAGGTCCTGTCTCAGGGCCTTTGCACCTGCTGCTCCTTCTGCCTGGAATGCTCTCAACACTCTCCCCAGTCACCCTCTACCACTTTCTCCAAGGCCTTAATACAGTCTGAAATTAGCCTGCTAATCCATCATCCATCTCCCCCAGCAGAATGTCAGCCCCAGGGATACAGGGACTGTCTTGGGCTCACTTGACACTAGCTGAATATGTGAATGGAAGCTGGTACTGCTCTTTGTTCATGAGTGAGGAAGCCCAGGCCCAAATTTGTCAAGAATCTTGCTGGAGGTCACCCAGCAAATAAGGGGCAAAACTCAGAGGTTTTCTTTTCCCCTACCTCTTACTCAAAGACGGACCAAAGAGTGCAAAATTGAGGTTTGCCCACCTGTTCCCCCACATGCAGTAACTAGCCGACAGGAGAGTGGCTTCGCCTGGGTCTCAGACAGACATGGATTCAAATCCCAACTTTTCTGCTTTCTGGGCAAGTCATGTCCCTTCTCAGAGCCTCAGGTCTCCAGTCTTTGAAACGGGACCCCTACTTCTTGTTCTCAGAGGGCACCTGGGAGGGGCTCAAACTCCAACCCCCAATTCCCCAGCCCACCCTGGCCTGCCTCACCCCCTGCACATGGCTACGGCCAATACAAGGTTGAAAACCCCCAAGGAGGGGCGGCCAGCTGGCCAGCCAGCTGGAGCCACTGGGGCTCTATCACTAGTCACCCAGGTGGTCAGCCAGGCCGAGAAAGGACTAAGGGGGTGGGGGGCAGGAGAGGAAAATAGAGCAGATGAGAGGTTTGGGGCCATAGAGGGGGAGGCAGGAGGAGAAGGCCTCGTGCTAGTCACTCACCAGTCGTTGGGCCAGTGCCTTCACCTCTCTGTGCCTCAGTTTCCCCAACTAGGGAAGGGGGATGATAAACAGCGCCCAAGTCATTGGATTATCGCAAGGATAAAAGGCACGTAAGGCACACACGATAACACCTGGCGTAGTGTGTGCTCAGGAAACCGAGGCTCTTCCCCCCTCACACCTCACCTGGCTCAGGCCTCTGCTCAGACGCCACCCCCTATGGGAGGCCTTCTTGGACCTCCCCACCCCTCCCTGCCCTACTTTCCTTCCCTCAGAGCCCTTGTCCCCACCTGTCATTACCTTGTTCTAGTTACTAGATACTGTCTGTCTCTCCCCATAAATTGTCACCTCCATCTTGGTCACCACATGTCCCTAGCACCCAGCATAGGGCCTGACATAGAGCAGGTGCTCAATAAATGTTTACTGAATAAGTAAAAAAATAGTAACTGGACAAATAAATATCTCAGAAACAAGGACAAAACAGTCCCAGGGAGGTCTACACATGGTTTGGGTGGAGGAGGATACATTCTTTAGGTATTTAGATGGGAAAGCCCCGCTTCTCTTTCCTACCTACAAATTGCACCATTCTTAGCTGTGCAACCTTAGACAGGTCACTTCCCCTCTCTGAGCCTACTGGCTTGGCAGGAAAATGCCAGCAACAAAAGCCATGGCCTCCAAGAGCACACAGCCCGGCACCCGGCAGTGTCTCCAGCTTTCACTTCTGACACCCACTTCTATCCTTGGTAAGATCACCAGGCTGTGGGGCAACTACACAAGATTATGAGGTGTAAATGTGTTGTCAACTCTCCTGTCCTGAGCAAACATTGGTTGGGCTTCCCAGCTAGCCTCAGTGGTCAACCCCACTAAATGGGTCTGTGGTTAACATGACCAGCCTTCCTGGGCAGTTGGAAGAAACCAGCAAATCCATCTATGCCAAGGTCTTGGCGGGCTATTTTGCACATCATAAACACTGAACTTGCATCCACTATTATTCCTGTTCCTCAAGGCACGTCCCTGGCCTCCTCGTGCTTCATCCCATCCAGCTCTCTTTCTTGTTTCCCAGCTTTTGAACGGACTGGCCCCTCCTCCCTGCAAGCCTTTAGCTCTCCTAGCCTAGTGATCCATAGGGTAGGTGCCCGCCCATTTATGACATTTCCTCAAGTCCTTTGGGCACAGCTCTGGCCACAGTGCTCCCACAGGCCACCAGGACCACCATCAGAGCCCTCAACCTGTTAACTATTTCTCCAAGCCCTCCTCAGGGGTACTCAGACGGGATTGGGTTCAAACTCCCTTAATGTTGCTTCCAAACTGTGAAACCATAAGCAAGTCACTTAACTCTGGCACTTGGGGTGCCTAAGCCGGGGGTGGGGCAAGGAGCCCTCCAGGAAGGGCCCAGGATTTGGGGTGGGGGCTGGGATGGCCAGCCAGGCTCTCAGCCCTAAGCTTTCCCCAGAGACTTGGGAGTCGGACTTAGCTTCCTAACTGGCTCCACCCTCGCTCTACCTGAGCACTAACCCCACTACTGTGGGCCTCAGTTTACTTTTGTAAAACCAGTGTAGCACCTTCCCTGGGTGCTTATGCAGATTATAGGGAGGGTGTGAGTGTGTAAAGAGCGGCACTCAACACTCGTTCTCAGGCAGCACTCAGGAAAGGGGAGCCTGGGGGTCACTCTTTAACCAGGCTGCTCCCCTCTCACCACCTCTGTGTCCTCTGGTGACAAAAATGGGTGAGCAGCAGGCACCAGCCAGCTCTCCATGACCAAAGGAGTGGGGATTAGAGAGGTTCGTTCCTAAATGGCAACTCCCCTCCCCACCAAAAGACTGAGCTACCTCCTTCCCTAGGTCCAGACCCCAGCCTCTGCCCTTCAGCAGGTAAATCCTAGAGGCAGTTGAGCCGATGTGCTCGTGCTGATACTGGACTGACTTGGAGGTTCCAGGTTCCCATCAGTCATCAGGCCGCCCAGGATAAGACCCGTCCGGGGCCACACTGGAGGCCCAGGACCAAAGTGAGGTTATTTGTGCCCAGAGCTCTGTACAGCCCTCAGGCCACGAACAGGAGACACTAGGGTTGGAGAGATGGTGTTTGCCTTGATCCTCAGCTCCATAACGGTGGGGGCTGAGTGTCTCTGTTTCCCATATCCTGGCCTCCCACAGGGAAGGAACATCCAGGCCTCCAAAGGGAAAGGGAGGGCAAAAGCATTTCCCCCTTCTCAAACCACAAAATCAGCAGCTGCTCCCAAGATCCCAGGCTGCCCCAGGCCCTCAGCAAACTAAGCTATGAAGCCCCCCATTCCACCCTCCCTCCACCCCTGAATTCCTAGAGCAGGGGGCCCCCAAACCAGTTTCTCACCCTTTGGGATTTGACAGCCAAAGGCTGTTCCACGGCTCTAGAAGCAGGCCTTGTAATGGTAGCAACCTCTCCAAAGGTTGCTGTGAGGTTTAAATGAGATGGGGCAGGTCCAGGGTTTACTGGACACTGGCCCCTGGCAAGCGCTGGCCATGCTCGCGCTGCGCTTTAGACTCAAGTGCCAAATGCCAGGAGCCTCCCAGAGAAAAATAATAACAAGAGCAAATGCTTATATAACACCTCCTGCATGCCAAGCACCGTGGGACACTGTACGTGTATCCACCAACCCCTCCGTCTACATCCTCAACTCTCAGGAATGCTGTCCAGGGCTGGAATAGGGGTGGAGGTGCAGTGCGAAGGGGCGGGTGGGAGGGTATCAGGGGGTAGGGAAGAAGCCTTGCCTGGGGCCATTTCTGTCCCAGGGAATCAGGGACTGCAGCCCTGGGTTCACACCTGGGCTCAGCCACCTTGAGCAGGTGAGGTTGGGCCTCAGTGTCCACAACTGGGCAAAGAGGACAAATGGCACATCTCCCACTCCTAGGAAAAGGAGTGGAAGTACAGGAACCCTTCCCCCCACTTCCCCTACCTGGCCGGGATTCTCCCCTCCCGCTGGCCAGGGACACAAACCCAAGCTTGCCACCCAGGCCACACTCTCTTAAAAATACACATACACACACATACTATTTTCTAAACACCCGGCCCCACTTCACTTTCCAAAAGAATCTGCCCCAACTTGGGCTCAGCAGGACCAAGACCTGTATCCCCTCCTCTTTCAGAGTCACAGTTCTGCTGGCTGGGTCCCCAAGCACTGTGCAGAGGTCAGAGCCCTCCAGGCCAGTCTAAACCCAAGTCTAGCACTCAGGACCAGCCAAAGGTCCTGAAGGCCCTCCCCAAGGAAGGTTCCGAGTCACTCTCCTCCCCAGCACCCAGCCGCACTGAGTCACCCTGAAAGCCTGGCCCAGCACTCCTCTGCCCCTCCCCCGCCCCGGCCTGGTACCCCCATCTCCAAGCACAGGCCCTGGGGGAGTAGCAGAGGAGAAAAAGCAGCTGCACCCCCCCCCCACCCAACCACCTAAAGAGCCAAAAATAATAGCAGCTCACACACACACAACCCCACACACACCAGAAAAGCAAATATAAAATCATAAATCCAAAATAAAGGGGAAAAAAAAAAATCAAAGCCAACTACTGCCCCCAAAAGGCTCTTTAACCATTCTCAAAAAAAAAAAAAAGTTTATTAAAAGTGTTCTTAATGCTTGAACGGAAAAGATTCCCAAATATACAGATGCCTCTTTTCTCATAGAAATAGATTATTTTTTTATAATACAAAAAAAGACCAAAAAAACAACAACAAAAACAAAAACAACAGCAACAGCAACAACCCCGTAGGAACATCTTTAAGCGATTACTCAGGGCCCGGCTGACAGTTACACGTGGGTTGCGTCAGTCCCGTGTACACACGCGTTCAGCCATGTTTAAACCGATTGCATCAACTTCGAAACCGGCCCGCCCGCCGGCGCCTGGAGAGGGGTCAGAAGGAGAGGCAGAGTTTATCATTCATCTGTACACATAGACATCTCTTCTTTAAATAACACCACGGGCGGGCGGCCCATCTGCATGTGCGGTTGGTGTGGACAAAAATATAGATATATATATATAATAAAATATTAAAATTACCGACGAGCTCCCCGCGCTGCCAAGTGCCCCAGTGCCAAAGTTTTGCCGGCGCCACCAGGGGCGGGGGCGGGAGCGAGAGCGCGGACGCTCCCCGGAGTCTCGGTGGCCGCAGCGCGCCCGGCAGCGCGGAGGCCGGCCGGCAGGGGGACGCGCGCGGGGGCCGCGCTAGCAGTGGCCGGAGGAGGTGAGCAGAGGTTCAGGCAGCTGCTTGAACAAGTTCCGCAGGGTGCTGAGCTCGCGCGACAGCTGCTCCACCTTCTTCTGCAGCCGCTCGTTCTCGGCCGTGAGCTCCAGGACCTTGTGCTGCGTCTCCAGGTTGCGCATCTTGGCCTTGTCGCGGCTCTTGCGCACCGCGATGTTGTTGCGCTCACGCCGGATCTTGTACTCGTCGCTGTGCTTGTCCACGGTCTTCTTGGCCTTGCTCTTGACCTGCGAAGGCGCCGGCGCCGCCCCCACATAGCAGGCGGCCGGGGGCGCCTTGGCGTCTGCTGGGCTCGGCGTGCCGGGCGGGCTGGACGACGAGGACGTGGAGAGGCTCCCGCTGCTGCCGCTCGGCACCGCCTGGTAGCCGAGGTAGGCGCGCAGCGCGTACGGGAAACCAGCCGCCATGCCTGCGGCGCCGCCGCCCGGCGCTCCGGCCTCCTCCTTCCGCTTGCAGTCCGCGGGCTCGAAGCCCGGCTCCGCCTTGAGCTCGGCGGGCTGCGGTGGCGGCGGCGGCGGGGGCGGCGGGTGTAAGGGCGCGAAGCAGCCCGGGTGCAGCGCGCCCTTGGCGGCCCCCAGACGCCCCAGGCTCACGTAGCCGTATTCGGCCGCCTTCTTGCAGTTCTTGCCCCCGTAGTCGTCAGAGAAGAGGTCGGAGAGGAAGTCGTGGTGCTGCCCGGAGGAGGCGGGAGCGGGGGCGGGCGCGGGCGGAGCCGCCTCGAAGGTGTCCGTGGCCGGCGCCGGGGCCTGCGGCGCGCCCAGCGGCTCCAGGTATGGACTGAAGTCGATGGCGCGCTCGTGGTCACCGATGCTACCCAGCTCGCCGGCGGGGGGGCGCGGCCCGGGTCTGGCCGCGGGGGGCGCCGCGGGGGCCGCCTTGCCGCCGTACGCAGCAGCCAAGCAGTCCGCCTCGTAGTAGAAGTTGGCCACTTCCATGGATTTAAAGGCAGGCGGCGGCGGCAGGGGGAGACATGCTGGGTCCCAGGCCACCAGGCGTTGCATGAACGCGGGTGCCCGGGGAGGGGGCCTGGGGCTGCCCGCTCCGGCCGGCCCGCAGGTGGCGCGGCCTCCCAGCTCCGAACTGTCGCTGCTGTGTCCCTGATGCTGTTGCCGCTCCCTCCGGCGTGGCCGCTATTAGTGCGGGGGCTGGCGGCTGGCGGCTGGACCCTCGGGTGGGTCCCCTTCCCGGTCCCGTGCGCGGCTCTGACTCGCTAAAGTTTCTCCTGAGCCCGGTTATTTATAAGGCGGGCCATGGCAACGGCTGCGTCACGCCTGGAGGCCGCCCCAGCCCCTCCCCAGGCACGCAGAGGACACGCTGTGGCCGCCCGAGACCCCCAGGAGGGAGGCGGTGGGGCGTAGTGGCCAGACTGGAGACCTGGAGCGTGCCCTCGGGGGTCCCTCGGCCTGGTGGGGGGCGGCATCGCCCCCTGCCCACTCCCACCCGGCGGCCCCGGGATTGGGAGCGAGAGAAGGCGCTAACCCGCCCCCGGACCGCCCCCTCTGGGCTGGAGGCTATACTAGAAGGGAGGGGAGAATCCGGGGAGGGGGCAACGTGATCTTCTTCTCCCACCCCAAACACGGCCGCGGCCCGCCCCCTGCTGGAAGAGGCGCTGGCTTCAGGATCGGCTGCAACCAGTCCCGACTCCCCACCGAAGGGACGCGCTCC
The DNA here is from genome assembly GCF_002837175.3 of Physeter macrocephalus. Lineage (NCBI taxonomy): Eukaryota > Metazoa > Chordata > Mammalia > Artiodactyla > Physeteridae > Physeter > Physeter macrocephalus. The sequence continues at coordinate 5,409 of NW_021145857.1, read as the reverse complement.
AGGCGGGATGCTGAAGACCCCAGCTCTGGCTCCCGGAGAGGTGACCCATCTCCACGGCCCTTCCCTGGGTCCAGCCTCGCCCCTAAACTTGCCCCCATCCCCAGATCTTGGAAGGAGGGAATTTCACACCTGTGGCGACTTCCTGTCTTAAACACGAAGACTTGGGTTTGGGGGCCTGCAGGACAGGGGCGAGCTCCACTTGGGCCTGTGCCAGGGTCGACCGCGCCCCTACCCTAGCCCCGCCCACCGCACCTGGCCGCCCCTCAGACCACACCCGGGTCTTCTCCAGCCCCACCACACCCCGACATGGGCCCCGGGAGGGTGGAAGGGGACGGGGATTCTTGGCTCCAACACACTGTGTGACCTTGGGCAAGTCACTTCACTTCTCCAAGCTTCAGTCCATGAAGGTGTCGTTAACTGTTATTATTATGAGTTGTATTACTGTCTCCACCACAGACTCCCAAACATAAGGCTTACGGCTCTGGGACGCACATCATAAAGAGGGGCCTTCTCCCAGGGTACAAAGAGGCCCAGAGGCCCACAGCATACCCAAGATCACATGGCCTCATGTCCCCCACTGTTCTCGGAAGGAAAGCCCTTTTCCAGGCACCCTCAGACCTATTTGCACCCGAGGCCAAAACACCTGTTTCTGAGGGTGGTGGGGTGGGGGACCAGCCAGGCTCAGGACGGGCCATGCAGGAGAGAAAAGGGAATTCCCCTATTTTCACCAGGTCCTTACTGGGCGGTGAGGGTGGGCCTGGACCCAGAGTTTGCTTTTTTCACCCTGCCAGAAGCATGCCCTTGCTGCCCCTGGTTCTCAGATGGGGAAACAAGATGGCCCACCTGGATCTGAATTTAGGCCTGAGGCCCTCCCGGCAGAGTGGGCTCCAGCGGCCCCTTACCCTCTCCTGAGCCATTCCGAGGCCATTTGGGCAGCTCCTTGGGCCTACCCACTCCCGGCCCAGGCCGCCCAGGCAGGAGCTCCCAGCCTGCCTGGTTGCTGACCCCCAGCCCACTGACCCCAGCCCTGGCCCTGGCGGGCAGGTGGACATTGCTCAACCTTCAGCGTTATCTGCTGAGCTGGGGTGACCTCCGCCCTGGAGAGCTGGAGAAATGACATCTCTTGAGTGCCCTTGGGGGGTGGGGGGCAGGGAGGAACAGGATGAAACACTGGCCCAGCCTGCTGGCTTTCTAGGCCTTCCCAGCAGCCTCTGGGCCAGGGAGGGATCCAAGGCCCCAGGGCCACCCAGCCAGGCCTCCCAAGCTGCAAAATGGGACACTCAGGGCTGAGCTTGAGGGCCACTGCCTCCAAGAGGCCCTCCCTGCCCCACCTGCTGGTGAACTTCCTTCCCAGCCCTTATCTCCAGCCACCGTTATCCTAGTTGTCTTGTCTGCCTCAGTCCCACTCCAGACTAACCCCTCCATGAGCGCCAGCCCTCAAATATGGGAACTCCTGGATCAGGCATGCTCAAAATTTACCAGGGAACGAATGCATGTGCTGTTACCTCTGGACCAAGACTGCTGTTTCCCCAGCTCTGCCCAAGGCAGCTCCTCAGGACTCAGCCCAAAGGTTACCTCCTCTGAGAAGGCCTCCCTGACCTCCCCATCGAAAGTCCTAGGCCCTTGATCACTCCTTTCGCATCCCCCTGCTTCATCTCCTTCACCATTCTCAATTACAATCAACATCATCTCACCTACGCATCTTGATTTCTGTCCCCACTGCCCTCTCCCATTGTCAGCTCCACCAGGGCCAGGATTTTTGTTTGTTTTATTCACTGCGGTTCCCCCAGTGCCTAGAACAGTGCCTGGTACACAGGAGGTGCTCAATAAATGGAGGAGGCTGAGAAGAAGGTGAGGTTCCCCCCACCATTAGCTGGGCTGTGTGACCTCAGACAAGATGGCTCCCCTCTCTGAGCTTCAGCACCCACCCCCACCTCTCAGGGTTCTGGGGAGATGCAGTGAGACCTGGGGAGTCTGCAGCTAATTTGTGTGTGTCCTCACACAATCTTGCACCCTCTCTGAGCCATATTTTAAGCTCTTTACATATATTAACTCATTTAATCCTCCCGATAATTGGTAGGAAGCAGATACTATTATTATCTCCGCTTTATGAATGAGGAAACTGAGGCCCAGCAGAGCTAAGTGTGTCCCAGGTCACATTCAAGAGGTGGGAAGGATTAAAGTCTTTCCAGCCCGACCTCCCGCTTTGGGTTTGTAACAAATCATAACAGGTCTGGCCATGGGAGCCCCATTTTCCAAATGGAAAAGCTGAGGCTCAGATAAGGGCAGTTGGGGTCACACAGCGAGTCAAGGGGCAACCCAGACCCTGGGGACCAGCCCCCAAGGACCCGACTCAGTCCCATCGGGGTCTTGCCCTTCTGACCTCACCTAACAAATACTGAGCCTTTTGCTTCCCACCCTGCCCTGGCCTGACAGTGAAATCAGTGGCAGTTCCCACCCCAGTGCCACCCTAGGTGTCCTGCAGGGAGGCTGCGTGCACGGGTGACGTAAGCCCTTGTTTTCACAAGGCTCGTTGCTCAACAGGCCCTGCCTGCTGCCCCACCATTAATGCCCAGCCTTTCCCCGAGGAGGGCGGTGATGTGAGCTGAACCACTATGGCCCAGAGGCCTGGAACACGCCCCAGCGGGCCTGCAGGCAGCAAGGGCCCAGAAACCAGGATCCACCTGACACCACCCACAGTGACTTCTCCCAGTTACCGTCCGGCATAGGTGTTTGTAGGAACCTGGGGTGGGGAAGGGTCTCAAAATGGCAGCCAGCAGCCCTATCCAACCCAGAGACGTGTTCAGCTTGACCCCATAGTGTTTTGCTCCAGATTTTTTGTTTGTTTTGTTCTTTAATGAATGTATTGCCAACATTTAAAAAGCAAGACACTTCACATCAAAATTCAAACTTCCAGCTTCTCTTGTAAAGCCGGAAGCCGTGGGCCGGGACCACATGGCTAGGAGTGGTGGGCAGGAGCCTGGCGGGGACTGTGGAAGAACAGGCACTTCCTACCCAGATACATGCCCTCCTCTGCCCCCAAACTGCTTTCAGAATTCCTTCTCCCAGTTTCTGCAGCTTTTCTTTAGCCCCATTTCCAGGAGGAAACCAAGGCACCTTGCCCAAAGGGAGTGCCATTGTTGCTTCCTTGACAGAGAGAGGTGAAAGGGCTTAGAAATCAGCCAGCAGGTCGAAAAATAAGGCTGAAGGGGGAACCATCAGAGATGGTCCATGGAGATTGTCTCTAGTGGATTTGGAGTTGGGGGTTGCAGGGAAGGACTTTTGTTTCTGCTCTGTACCCTCCTGGCTGTGGCACCCTCTAGACCTCAATCCCTGGTCTCTTAAATGCGGGTAATTATATCCCCTCTTTCTTGGGCGTCTGGGCCTACTGTTCCCCTCACACTGACCCACCTCGACACACGAGAGTGAATTACCTCCCCTTAGCCCCACAGAGGGTCTGACCTCGCAAGTCATGATAACCTCACAAATCAGGCAGGTGGGAAACAGGCCCAGAGTGGGTTAGGACTTCCCCGACCCAGGATCACAGTGAACTGGTGGAAGAGCCGAACTTAAAAGCCAGATTTCCCCTGATTCCTGTGTCCGAGATTTTTCCCACCATGCCTCCTCTTTGAGACCTCACTTTCCCCGCCTGCCGAATGGTACCTAGATTAGATCCCGAGGGCTGCCAGGTCCAGTGTCCTGGGATCCGGAGTTTTGGAATCCTGGATACCCTTGGCGCTGGCTAGTGAAACTTGCCTGAGCATATGCTGCCACCACGTGGCAAGCTCTGGGAATGCAGGAGTGATTTAAATGAATTTTTTTGATGGAGAACCTACTGGGTACTTTGCTCATGGGATATAGAGGTCAGCACCATGGATGTAACAGATGCTCACAGGATAAGAGCAAGCCATCACTGAAAGATATAAAAATGTCCAACAAACAGACGAAAGGTACTCACTTTCATTTAGTCATTCATCAAATATTTTTTGGCACCTGAGCAACCTGGTTAAAAATACTTAAAAGATGCATTCTCTTTGACTCACAATTCCATTTCTGGAAAATTTGCCTAAATAAACATTCATAAATGTGTGTAAAAAAAATTTTGGCACTTACTGTGGCTCGTGCCCTAGACACATATTCATGAACAAGACAGAAGTGCTTCCTATTCTCATGAAGTTGATATTCCTCTTGGGGAAGACAAACAATAACCAAGATAAATGAGTCAACTCTACAAAGTGTTATATTCTGGTAAGCACCATGGAGAAAAATACAGCAGAGGAGGAGCCTGGGGAGGGTTGGGGGATTTTATTTTAACTTTAGACTGGTCCAGGGAGGCCTCATTGAAGTGACAGGCGAGCAAAAACATGAATGCAGTGAGGGAGTGGGCCATGCAGATAGCAGCAGCGAGAAGAGCAAGTGCAGAAGCCCTGAGGTAGAAGCATGCCTGGCCCATGTAGTCGCTGTGGGTGGAGTACAGGGGAAGTAGCGGGAAATTATCTCACAGAAATAGTGGAGGCCATATCACACAAGGGTTTGTGGGCCACTGTAAAGACTTGGGCTTTTACTTTGGGTTAGTGGGAGCCATGGAGAGTTCTGAGCAGAGGAGGGACAGTATCTGACTTCGGTTCTAATGGAATCCCTCTGGCTGCCTATGACGGATGGACTGTCCTGGAGGCAAGGGCAGAAGCAGGGAGCCCAGTGACGAGGTAACTGGAGTCATGAAAGCAGATGACAGGGGACTCCACCAAGCCATGGAGGTGGTGAGAAATAGTCTGCATCTATTTTAAAAGTAGAACCTGGGACTTTCCTGGTGGTCCAGTGGTTAAGACTCCATGCTCCCAATGCAGGGGGCCAGGGTTTGATTCCTGATCAGGGAACTAGATCCCACATGCCACAACTAAGGATCCCGCATGTCGCAACTAAGATCCCGCGTACCGCAACTAAGACCTGGCGCAGCTAACAGCCAAATAAATAAATAAATATTAAAAAATTTAAAAAGTAGAACCTTCAGGATTTGCTGATAGATCCAGTTACAGAACAACCACACAATGGACCACTCTATAGCCATTTAAAGGGACAAGGTATATGACACAAAAAGTACTAGCAACCAACAGAAAAAAAGGAGATATATTTGATACATTCAAAATTAAAAACTTCTGGGCAGTAAAGGACAAAATCAACAGAGTGGAAAGACAGCCTAGAAGACAGGGGAAAATATTTGCAAGTCACATACCTGATAAGAGGTAATATCCAGAAAATATAAAGAACTCCTACAACTCAACAACAGAAAGGGCTTCCCTGGTGGCGCAGTGGTTAAGAATCTGCCTGCCAATGCAGGGGACATGGGTTCGATCCCTGGTCTGGGAAGATCCCACATGCCGCGGAGCGGCTAGGCCTGTGAGCCATGGC
>NW_021145856.1:39012-50000 GCF_002837175.3 Physeter macrocephalus | reverse complement strand
AGAAGCAGCCCCTCCTCCCATCTCCCAAACCCAACAGATGTCTTCTGAAGTTATACAACATAAAGGGGAGCTTCCTTCCCCACTAGCACGGCAATAAAACCAAGGCAAGGTTCATCTGGTACCTGCAGTGGAATAGCCTTTGCCATTTGTTTAAGCCAAAAAGTGAGGCCTTGAAGGAAGACAAAAGAGACAATAGGATATAAGTGATGATTAAACTCTCTTGTGTTCCCAGCTCGGGCAGAATAACCTCCACTCAACAGGTTGGATGAGTTGTCCTGATGCTAAGCTGGGAGGTGGTCTGTCCAAAGATGGTAGATCTGTGGCCACTCCTTTCTTCACTGTCTCCTAGAAAAAGCTACAAGAGGGCCAGGGACCCCTTCCAGCACAGGCAACTGTCGTAATACTCTCCTCTTCAGAGCAAGGTGCATCGATGCTGGAGAGGAGCTCACACTGAGCATGTTTTTGGCAAAAGCCATGCACAGTGGGGAGAACTCAGGACAGGGTGACAGTACGCAATTGGTGGGGAACAATGAGGTCACACTATGTCAAGTACCAAAGCCAGGATGCCACTCTTGATGGTGATCATTCCAAATGCCCACATTCAACTGATCTGACAGGAATTCAAACAAAAAAGGTAATGGAGAGACAAGCTTAAGGGGATGCTGTGATGAAAACCCAGCTCTGGTAGGAGCAAAACTCTGGGGTTTGGAAGAGCTATTGCTGGGAATGCAGAAGAAGATGGGGTATCAAAAATGACTCAGGCAAGAGAAAGCCATGGTGATGGTGAGTCAAGCTCAGGGAACAGTTCTCTTTTAAAAGCCTGGATTTTAGCCCACTTTTTACTTAAAGCCCTGTTTCTGTTTTCTGTGCTTTTCTTACTTCGTGCCCCAACCTACCCCTAAAATTCCCCTCTATCTTACTTTCTTCCAGCTGGTCCCTGTGGAGGGAACTTGTTATACCCCTATCCCATTTTGCTGGCACTTTTGGCTATTTGCTTTTGGGTCCTGGTCCAGCTTGAGCAGTGCAATAGAATTAAATTAAGCACACACACTTACAGCCAGTCTAAGGAAAAACTGTGACACCAGGCACTTTGCCTTGGAGCGTCATGGCTCTTTCTTTCCTGACGCTTTCTTCTGGTGTCTTGTTTGCTGCTTTGTCTGATCTCCCAATCAACAACTGCTTTTGGGAAAAGTCCTCTGACGGATTATGTTTCCTCTCCAGGGATGTTCCATTTAACAGGGGACTGAGCTTTCTGACAAAAGAATTTTTTTTGTTTATGATATTTCAGACAAAAGCAAGATGGCGGTGATTAGAAAAGGGTGGGTTTTCTAATTTTCATCCCCTCATTTTTACCATTCCTTGATCCCCACCTAAACCACTTCCAGCCCCAAATCTGGTCTTCTCTAAGTCTGTAAATGGTACCATGGTAAATGGTACCATCATCCCCTCACAATTAAAGTAAAAGCCTGGATACCATCCCCAAGTCCTTCCTTTCCCTCATCCCACATCCAGTCCATACACGTCTTGTCATTCGTCCTGTTCTTTGGTATTTAAACTCCACTCACTTCTCCAACTTCCACAATCATCTTAATCCATGCCACCATCACCTCTCACCTGGACCAGCCCTTTACAAGTGATTTACTAGTCACCTACTTCTATCCTCACCACCTTTTCTCAACCACCACCAGTCCATCCTTACATAGCAGCCTTTAGAACATATATCACATCATGCCATCCACCTGCTTAAGGTCACTCTGGATTTGTATGCAGAATCATGGTAACCTCCTTACCATGGGGTTATGAGTTGAATTGTGTGCCACTAAAATTTACGTGTTGTAGTCCTAACCCCTTAGTACCACTGTATGTGACCTTATTTGGAAATAGGGTTGCTGCAGATGTAATTAGTTAGGCTAAGATGAGGTCACAGTGGAATAGGATGGGCCCCGAATCCAATATGATTGGTGTCCTTAGACGATGGCCAAGTGAAGACACAGACACCCAGGGAGAATGCCATGTGATGATGGAGGGAGGTTGGAGTGACACAGCTGCAAGTCAAGGGATGCCAAAGACTGCCAGCAACCCACAGGAAGCTATAGAAAGAGGCAAAGAAGGATTCCCCTACAGTGGGATCGTGGCTCTGCTGACACCTTAATTTTAGACTGCTAGCCTCTGCAACTGTGAGACAATAAATTTTGGCTGCTCGAAGCCACCTGGTTTATGGTATCTTGTTACAGCAGTCCCAAGATGCTAATACACATAGCTTCTAAGAACCTGTATGGTGAGGTTTCTGCCTACTTCACTAAACTCCTTTTATGCCATCTCACCCGTACTCCAGTAAGGCATTTTCTTCGTGTCCTAGAACACATGTTCTAGGACACAGTAAGCTCGTTATTGCCTTTAAGGCCTTTGCATGGACTAGTCCTTTTCCATATAACACTGTTCCTCCAGCTCTTCATGTAATTGGCATCTCCTTAACTTTTTGGTTTTGCTTTAGATGTCACCACTTCAGAGGAACCTTCCCAGACCATCCTATCTACATAGGTGTGAAGCACCCTGCTTCTTTCCTTCACAGCACCCATCTCAACCTAAGACTGCTTAATTTTTCTAGCCATTTGTTTACTTTATTCTGCCACTGGCCTACAAGCCACGTGAGTGACTGGACCATTAATGGAGTTGCTGTTCTAAGCTGAGTTTCATGATCAGTGTCTTGAAAGAGTATGTTCATTAATATATCCTTGGCATTTTGCACAGGGCTCAGCACATATAAAGCACTCAGTGAACTTTCTGAATGAATAAATGAATGAATACTACATTTAAGGTTCATCCTGCTATGTCTCTCTTTACTGAAGGAACACCTGCCATGAAGCATGGAAGGGCTGATCAATGGAGGTAATAGCATGCTTTTGTTGGAGTCAGAAATAAAGTGGAAACCAGGCCTCCCAGACCTGTAACTCAAGCTTTTTCTACCAGCTCGCGCTGAGAATATCATGAAAATCTGTTTCTATATCAAATTTTTAGAAATTAAGTCATATTTTAAAGTAGTGAGGGAGCTGGTCACCTAAAAGGAATTCTGAGGTAAACCAATTTGTAAAATGAGTGACAATTTCCTAACTCCTAATTTGTGAAAATTCAGCTTTGTGGTTACTGAGGTAGTTGGTATCGAGGCACAACCGTGACTCCTGCCTCTGAAAACACAATGATGCTGATTTGTACCACCTTCTCTGAGGTGTATGACTTTTTTTTTTCTTACCTTGTTAATAATTCATTTTAGTTCAGGGGAGAGAGGCCACTAAAAACTTTGCAGGATTTTTTTTTTTGAATTTTAGAATTTTATTTATTTTTTTATACAGCAGGTTCTTATTAGTCACCCATTTTATACACATCAGTGTATATATGTCAATCCCAATCGCCCGATTCATCACACCCCCACCCCCACCCCCCGCCGCTTTCCCCCCTTGGTGTCCATACGTTTGTTCTCTACATCTGTGTCTCAATTTCTGCAAACTGGTTCATCTGTACCATTTTTCTAGGTTCCACATATATGCGTTAATATACGATATTTGTTTTTCTCTTTCTGACTTACTTCACTCTGCTTGACAGTCTCTAGATCCACTAAGGTGGATGACTTTTCAATACAAACTCCTTGCCTTCAGCCCCACTGCAGCGTCGGATGCCAAGTACAATAAGCTAGTCGATGAAACCACCCACCAGTCTATCTGATTTGAGAGCTGGTGGTGACTTTTTTTTTTTTTTTTTTTTTTTTGCTAATTCAGAAATCTCCCATAACCTTGTTAATTTGACTCTCTGGGGAAAATGGGATCTTCAGTTCACCTCTGTGGGTGAGAAGGATGGATGACTTGGCATGACCTGTCCTTTAAACAAGTCTCCTCACTCTCCATGCTGGGCAATGATTCACGTCCACTGTGCCTCAATCCATCACCCCTCTCAGTTCCTTCATACACCTTTCCTGGCGCTCTTCAGGAAGGAGAAAGGATGGCATGTTCCCCGAGATCTTGCCTTCAGGAGAGGGGAGGCAGCAGGGTAGGGGGTGGCCCTGCTCACACTGACAGCAGTTGCAGCCCCTGCCCTTGAGGGGGTAGGTGGATGGCAGAACTTCCTGAGGGCCTACGTGATTCTAGCGAGCTATCAGCCTCAGGACTGCAGGAGCCCAGGCTGTGGTTTCTCAAATAAAGAGAGAGCCCACTGAAAAAGGGGCTTTCATCTCTACACTGTAAGTTCCAAGGGGCAGGGATCTTACCTATTTTGTTCACTGAAGCATCTTCAGTACCTAGACTAGTGCCTGGCACATAGTAGGGACTCAGACATCTTTGTTGACTGAAGGAAAGAAAGGATGAATGATCATGTATGCTTCTACCAGCCATATAAAGCAGCTTAGATGTGACAGACCCTTCTTTGAACCCGTGGTGTCCTCCTGCTCTAAGCTCAAAGCTCTGTCCACTGTACCACCCACCTAGATCCAGCAGATTGAATTCTGGCTCAAACCTCTCCCATCACTGCACCAGCTGTAAGCTCCCGGAAGGCAGGGGACTTGGAGCTCTGCTTTTACGATAACCATCTCCTCCCTTGCTCCCCATGCTTTAAGTTATCCAACTTGCCAACTGGCCCCGATGTGGAGTGCAGAAAAGATGGTCTTTCTGGCCTAGTCCAGTGCTTTGCATAGAGCAGGTTCCAATAAACATTTGTGAAATGAGTGTGTTCCAGACTCCCAGGTGGGATGAGGACACAGGGCAAAGAGTACCATGGTCTCAGTGCTCTGTTTATCTGGCTACGTGTGGACAAACAAATGGTCTTAGCTACCTCGGAGGTTAAGCAAAGACGAAAATAATATAGTAGGTCTCCTGCTGGCTCTCACTTAGAAAACACCTGCCCGGTGCCAGGCACTGTGCTAATATGCATTAAATATTTAACAGGATGTCAGACTCACTGTCCCAATGTTGGCAGCTGGAGTGCAGAGATGAGGCAAAGAGGCCTTAAGTCTCCCCAGCCTTTAAGAGAGCAGCCAACACTTGAGGCCAGACACCTTCCTCAGGACTCTGTAAAAGGCCACAGAACTGGCTCTGCTCGCCCTGTCCCCCTACTATCACTCTAGCAACCCTCTTCCCAACCTATGAAACAGAGAAGGAGAAAAGGAGCGGGTGCCTGAGTTGCTGACTAATGGGGAGATTTGGGGCTCCTTCCTCTCCTTTTGGGAAGGAAAGGAGAGAAGTGCTTTCTCTCACTCCCACCAAGCCAAGTGAAGGCGGCACCAAGAAAAGTGTCCAGAATATTAGAGGTGCCTCTAAGAAGGTGACACTGATATTTCACTCCCAGCTGATAATCTGCATGCCCTCTTTGGTGCTGCCATTAAAATGAGCAAAGCAGAGTATTGAGAGTTCTTCAGAGAGCTGGGGTGAGATCCCAAGAGGTTGGGATCATACGAGAGCACAGAGATTCACGCCTGCTGCTTCTTGCCCCGCAGGAGGCCTGCTGGACCAGTGGAGCCACTATAATGTCCTAATGTCCCTCCTCTTCCTCCAGTTCCCTCTGGTCTCAGAGGGTATGAAAGAGGAGGCTAGAGGTTCCCATGGCTCCACAAAGCAGAGTGTAAAGGCTAGAAGGTCAAGAGGAGCTGTGAGGCTGCCCCGGCAGCTGCCAGATCAAGCCAGGGGGTGCCGCCACACGAGAGGGGTTGGGGGAAGGGCCTGACCTAAGGCAAGTATAGTTGTCCTACTCTTAGAGAGTCCACAGTGACTTAGAGAGTCCACAGTGACTTGGGGCTAAGGTGAAGCTGAACTCTGTCCTCAAATAGCCTCTATGTCAATAGAGGGCGGAAGCAAGAGTGAGTGACAACCCCAGATGTTTCTCTTACTCCCTGTGCCTGATTCAAAACAAGACAGGAGCTCGAGCCTAGAAGGGGGCCAGGGTGGAGGCTTCCCAGCGGCAGACCCCACAGCCCAAGTACCACTCCAAGGACCAGGGGAGAGGGAGGAATCATGCGGTGGATCACACTTGAAGTCCCCCTCGAGTCACGAACCTGGGGGAGGGAGCTTCAAGTTAGATTTGAGATTGCTTTAAACAAGATGGAGGGAATAATTTTAACAACAGGAGTTGCCAGGAAATCGTGGGTGCTGTCCAAGACATCAGTCAGGTATGAGCTTAAGGTACATGCCCAGAGAGGGCGGGCAATTCAACATAAGGCTTTTGGAGACAATGACTGGGGGAAAAGAAAACTGTCCCATGTTATAAATTCTGAGTTCAGACTGACTAGTTACACATACATGATACCACTGCATACTTACAGCAGCCATGTAAGGTGTGATCGATCACACAATCCTCATTGAATGGATGAGGAACTGAGGGTGACGGAGGTAAAAAAAACTTGCCAAAAGTAGGTATCAGTTCTCTGAACTTTTACAGGACATTGCCTCCCTGATTCCTCCCTGTGGACTGAGCTCCAGATCTGTTCACAGGCAGATGCTATTTGGGATCTAGACCGTGGATTAGGGGCAAGGTCCCAATGGATTTATGTCATGGCGCTGCCACCTCACACCTTGGCATTCTGGGGGAATGACTGAATGAGTCTGAACCTTACCTTCCTCCTCTATAAAATGGGTATAGTACCTGCCATCAAGATATTGTGAGGATTTGATCAGGACACTTTTGCGTAGGGCCTGGCAGATAACACAGATGTACATTAACAACTAATTCTTTCAGCCCTTTTTTTCCCCTTTTTTAAAGAATTGAAGTATAGTTGATGTACAATGTTATATAAGTTACAGGTGTACAATATAGTGATTCACAATTTTTAAAGGTTATACTCCATTTACAGTTATTATAAATGCTATTTGGGATCTAGACCGTGGATTAGGGGCAAGGTCCCAATGGATTTATGTCATGGCGCTGCCACCTCACACCTTGGCATTCTGGGGGAATGACTGAATGAGTCTGAACCTTACCTTCCTCCTCTATAAAATGGGTATAGTACCTGCCATCAAGATATTGTGAGGATTTGATCAGGACACTTTTGCGTAGGGCCTGGCAGATAACACAGATGTACATTAACAACTAATTCTTTCAGCCCTTTTTTTCCCCTTTTTTAAAGAATTGAAGTATAGTTGATGTACAATGTTATATAAGTTACAGGTGTACAATATAGTGATTCACAATTTTTAAAGGTTATACTCCATTTACAGTTATTATAAAATATTGGCTATATTCCCTGTGTTTTACAATATATCCTTGTAGCTTATTTTGTACCTAATAGTTTGTACCTCTTAACCCCCTACCCTTATGTTTCCCCTCCCCACTCCCCTCTCCCCACTGGTAACCAGTGGTTTGTTCTCTATATCTGCGTCTGCTTCTTTCTTGTTATATTCACTAGTTTGTTATATTTTTTAGATTCCCCTTATAGGTGATATCAATATAGTATTTGTTTTTCTCTGCATGATTTTATTTCACTTAGCATAATGCCCTCCAAGTCCATCCATGTTTCTGCAAATGGCAAAATCTCAGTCTTCTTTATGGCTGAGTAGTATTCCATTATAAATAAATAAATAAATAAATAAATAAATAAATATAATAGATGTAGTATAGATAGATAGATAGATAGATAGATCTTCTTTATCCACTCATCTGCTGATGGACACTTAGGTTGCTTCCACATCTTGGCAACTGTAAATAATGTTGCTGTGAACATTGCTTTCAGCCCTTTTCCTGAAAGCCTAGTTTAAGGTGCACCCTTCTCCCTTGATGTCTTATAGCATCAGTTAGATCTTCTCACTGAACCCTTTACCTGCAGCACTTGGCACTTCCTAGAAACTCCTTTGCATATGTCTTATTTCCTTTCCATCTGATTACATCTCTTCCTAATTACACTATAAGCTACTTAAGGTGGGGGAGGGGACCAAATTCACACTTCTCTGTCTGCACCTCTTTTTTAGGGCATCTAGGCACACACACAGTAGGGGCTCAGTTAAATCCATGCTTCGGCTGAACTATTACTCTGTGAAAAAGCTGGGAAAACCTGAGGCCTATGGAAGAGAAAGAGGATGATGATGGCAATACTGACAATAAGAACAACTAATTTATTGAGCACTGACCCTGTGTCAGGCATGGTACGAGGGTGCTTTGAATGTATTCTCTTATGGACTCCTTCAACCAACCCTGGCTACAAGGTTTTACTTATTGGTAGGTCAGTTGGTTGGCTTTAGCTAACACTTATCAAGAGCTTACCATATGCACAGACACTGTTCAAAGTGTATTATCCCACTTAGACCTTACTGAAAAGCTGTATGATAGATACTAGTAGGCCCATTTTATAGGTAGAAAAATAGAGGTACAGATAGGTTAAATAGAGTGCTCAAAGTCACGTAGCTAGAAAATGAAAGATTTAAGATTCAAGTCCTTGAAACGTGTCTCCAAAGCACAGACTTAACCCCTGTGCTATCGTGCTAATAGGATAGGTGACTTGCCAAAGTATATGCAGGTAATAAATGAGAGTTTGGAGATGTGAACCCCCTGGTTCTAGAACTCAGTGAGTTCAAAGTAAGGTAGCAGACGCAGGATTCCAAAGCAGCAGTTCATAAATGCAGCATTTGTTTGTTTCAATCTGTGGCCCTCCTCCATAGGACAAAAGAGTTCATGGGTCCCTCTTCCAACCACTTGTACTTGTCAACAGAACAAGCTCTCCTCAGACTTAGTGGAAAGAATAATGAGGCTTGGGATGAGACAAGGAAAACCCCCTAGTTTCAATGGGTCATAAATCAATTAATATATACCACCAGAAGCTAGATGCTATAATTTTAGAGGTATTACCTTGCAGAGACCCATCCCTGATACCCTCCTCTTATACCCCCAAGGACTTGGTACCTTTCTCAGATCAGCTCTCTTACTCCCTGGCTTACCTCACAGTGTGACTTCTTTCACCTTGTAATCCATTCTTTGCTCTGAAAATGTGCCCACCTAGCTGCTACCCCTGCGGCTTGGAGATCCATCCCAATGGCCCCAGTGGCCTCTGTCTCAACAATGACAAGAGTCCTGCCATGGAACCCAGCTCCACAAAGTCCAGCTCAGCACCTAATGGTCAACGCAGCCCCTCATGAGCCAGGAGAGAAGAATCGGAAGCGCTAGTCACCAGGGTTGGGCTGACTCAAAGAAGGTCTGGTATGTAGGGTGATATTTCAACTGATTCACATTACCATGATCAGATGGGCTTCCAATATGTCAACGCTGGGCTTGCTTTAGGAGATGTTGTACCCTGTTCTTGCAGAGCCCAGAAAAGGAGCTAGTAACCTTCAGAAACTCGGACTGACTGACCATTCAGATTGGTGTAAAAGTAGGATGGGGCAGATGAGGGCAGCGGTGCATCTGATCATTAGTTTATCTGAAAGATTCTTTATTTGACCACAGGGCTCCTCAAAATATGATTGAGCGTCCATACAAATATTCACAGATACGCATAAAATAAGGCATCGAGTAGTTCTCTGCTAGAATTAGCATAAGGCTGCATTCTTGGACTCAGTCTTGCATAGGGTGGTTGATTTCCCTCAAAGACAAACACAGGAATGACATTAGATATTCTCTTGGGAATCATACCTAAGTCCAGTATTGCCTTCTGATGATTGAACTGGATAGAAATCCATTCTTTTATGAGTGGAAACTTCACTCCAGGAGACCTCACTCAAAAGCAGTAATCTGTTAGCATTTTGGTGGAGAGTCCTTTCGTTCTTTCTCTCATTTGACTTTTTTCCCATCAAGTCGAGAGAGCAAGACTCTGTCCTACGCATTGACTTGGATTAAATATAATCTAGATTCTTCTCCTCCCTTCAAAGAAGTCACAGTTCTAGAATTGTTCCTCAATGGATGCAAAATTAACTCATTGCCTTTGCTTCACCAGCAAAGTTTTGGTCCAGTTTTAACTGTCCTCATTTCATTATGTCATCGATGAGCACAAATAAGAGTGGCATTCAAGTGTTCTCCTGAGCTTCATCCCGTTCCCAGCTACTCCCAGGTCACCCTGCGGGGCTCATGCTTCCCGCTACAATTCACACGTCCCCTGAATGCAAGCTGTGGGAGACAGGTTTTTACTTCGGAGCAGCGGTCACAGATTTTTGATTTGGTGGCATAAGTCCCTGTGGTTTGAAACATTAAGTGTTGAGGGTCTAGCCCATGGGACCTCTGTGAGTGCTTATTTATGAGCTGGGAATTATTCCATGTAAACCTCACAATAATCCTAGGAGGAGGTACTAGCATGGTCCCCATTTTACAAATTAAGAGCTTGTAAAGCTTAGGCTGTTTAGTGACTTGCCTAAGGTCACTAAGTGGTGGCATCAAGTCTTACACCCAGGTGTGCTTGGTTCCAGAGCCTTGGCCAGAACTCTCTCCATTTGCTGCTGCAAAAAGCCTGTTAACTCATGGAGAGATGGCTCTGGGAGCACCTCTGGAGTGCAGATAGCTAATCTAGAGCAGAGGCTCAAACCCTAGCTATGTATTAGAATCACCTGGGATGCTTTTAAAATATACTGATGCCCAGGCCCCACCTGAGTCCATTGAAATCAGAATCTCTGAGGTAGGACCCAGGCATCAGTATTTTTTAAGCTCCCTGGGTAACTCTTAACAAGAAGCCAGGCTGAGAACCACTCATCCACAGGAAGGAACTGAACTCATGCCCAAAAGAGTGCTTGGATTCGAGATCCCAGAGCTGAGCTGAGCTCTAACAGCTTCTATAACAGTTTTGCTACTGCTGTTCTAGAATCTCACACCCTGTATTCCCACTGTGTGATGCAGCACTTGGCACAGAGAATGGACTCAAACAACATTGGTTGAAAGAATACATTCAGACCCGAAGAGCTAGATTCTGACATCAGCAAACTCTTTAGAGAAAACTTTTTCCTTCTGTTGTCACAACCTCTCCTTCCATTCACCTCCATTTGACACATAGACTTTTTTTTTTTTTTTTTTTTTTTTCTTTTTTGCGGTACGCGGGCCTC
>NW_021145856.1:0-38792 GCF_002837175.3 Physeter macrocephalus | reverse complement strand
GGGCACGAACCCGTGTCCCCTGCATCGGCAGGCGGACTCTCAACCACTGCGCCACCAGGGAAGCCCAAGACTTTTTTTTATAGGAAGCAAAAAACAAAAGTAATTGACCCTTCAAGATTTGGCTCAAAACTTGCCTCCAAAAGGAAGTCTCTTGGATTGTCCCCGGCTCATGATGATCTCTTTCAGTGAATTTCTATAGTCATTATAGTCTGTATAATTCAGTTGTCAATTGCATTCTTCTGTTACTGTCTCCAGTGGTTGTTTTTTGAATGCTCACACGTTTATGTTTTACTTTCCTTGTAAAAGTGTAAACTCTATGAATTTGGGGACTGTCTCTAAGATGGTAGATCATTTTGTTGGCTCACTTGTTTGATGTCTCCTGACAAACTGTAAGCTCCTTGAGGCCTGACACTCCCTGACATTACTCTTTACGTGGCAGCACCAGGCACAGTGCTGGCACAACTTAGGAGCTCAGCAGGACTTTGTTAAGTGAAGACATTTGGTAACCCCTCTTAGCCCAGTGCCCTGAACTCGCTAGATACCCACTAATCATATTTGCTGACTGGGCATGAAATGAAAAAAAAACCATAATTCTTATTATATAAGATGTGGTACATATGAGGCACAGAAATTCCCAGATTAATCCTATTTCAATTTCTCTTTTACTTTTTGTAAATGCTTGGTTATTTGGCTCCAAAATTGAATGAGAAGTATCAGGAGGAATCCCTCATCCCCTTCCAAATCCCTTACATATCAATTTTATACAAAGCCCCTAAACCTTCAGTTCAAATCACTCTGGATTTCATACATCTCCATTATTAAATTCAACAAGTCACTGCAGAGAAAAGACAGTGGTGCCAGCTGTGTCTATTGGTGCCCGCATGCCACACTTGCACCCAAGTGCGATTTCTAAATATGGAATCAGGTCTGCTATTTCATTCTTAATGAAGCAAACAGATGCCCCGGCCCCCTCAGTGGAGAGGCTGCCCTGCTTCACCAGCTACAAAACACAGGGTCCTGCTCTGTTTTGCTGACTGATGATACAGAAGTGTTCCCCGCAGATGGCAGGCTTGGTATCCTTGACAGCCACGTCGCCAGATCATTGCTTTCTGTTTTCTTTTGGTGCAGTAAAAGTGTGTGTTGGGGGAGGTGGGTGGGGAAGGGAGAGAAAGGGGACAAAAGAAACAAATAAGCTCACCTGCCCCAGAAACTCACTGCGCCACCCTGTTGCCCAGCACCAAATCCCCAGCCCCATTTTTGGCCTCACAGCTGCCGCAGCCCAGCACACACAGCTGTTGCTACTGAGTTCTAATGAGCTGCAGTTAGCAGGGTAGGAAGGGAAGGGTTCTGATGTCACTGGTGAGGAGTCATGAAGACAAGAGCTCAGCGAAGCCGGTTTTAAAGCAGATGAGTCTAAGGAAGGAAGGTAGAGCTGGAAGACAGCATGTCTGACAGCATCAGAATTAGAGACTCGGTGTTAAGGTGTCTTCTGGAACGTTGAGAGTGTGTCTCAAAGCCACCGCCCGCTGGAGTTGGTTGCAATCTGTCACCACAGGCAGAAGAGAGAAAGGAAGAGCCATCTCGTTTGGCCAACTCACACCCAGCTCTAGCCACTGGGGCATCACCCCTTCAGCGTTCTTTGAAATATAATGCCTGCTGTGCATGTCTTCCCCACTCTGAGCAGCAGATCTGTCACGTCCACAATGCCATGGCGGGGAAGTTCAAACCAAAGTACCTCTAGCAGGAATCTGGGTCTGCAATGAGGCCACGGGGGCTGAGGCCCTGTCTTCAGAAGGCCCCCCTAGAACATTTCACCTCTTAGTGCGGAGTGATGGGCAAATGGGCTTTTTTAAAATCAGTATTGACTCGGTTCCTCTTTTTTAACGGTGCCTTAGAAGAGTTGTAAAATGTACTGAGGAGATGAATGCTCTCCAAGGAGGCCCAGCAAGGGAAAAGGAAGGAGGGTCCTTGCTTCTGACCCTCACTCCAGCTCCTGCCTCTAGTCATTGAAAAAACACTAGAATAAGATTTGGGGAAAAAAAATAACCTACCTAAGTATGGAGGTTCCTCGAAAAACTAAAAATAGAGTTGCCATAGGATCCAGCAGTCCCACTCCTGGGCATATATCCAGACAAAACTCTAATTCGAAAAGATACATGCATCCCTATGTTCATAGCAGCACTATTTACAACAGCCAAGACACAGAAGCAAGCTAAATGTCCATCGACAGATGAATGGATAAAGAAGATGTGGTACGTATATACAATGGAATATTACTCGGCCATAAAAAGAATGAAATAATGCCATTTGCAGCAACATGGATGGACCTAGAGATTATCATACTAAGTGAAGTTAAGTCAGAAAGAGAAAGACAAATACCATATGATATTTATATGTGGAATCTAAAATATGACACAAATGAACATATCAATGAAACAGAAACAGACTCACAGACATAGAGAACAGACTTGTGGCTGCCAAGGGGGAAGAGAGGTGGGGGAGAGAAGGATTGAGAGTTTGGGATTAGCAGGTATAAATTAGTATATATAGAATGGATAAACAACAAGGTCCTACTGTATAGCACAGGGAACTATACTCAATATCCTGTGATAAATCATAATGGAAAAGAATATGAAAAAGAATGTATATATATGTATAACTGAATCACTTTGCTGTACAGCAGAAATTAACACAACATTGTAAATCAACTATATTTCAATAAAAGTTCAAAATAACCTGCCTGTTTTATATGTATATATATACATATATATATTTAATATTTATATAAAATATATAAAATGTTATATAATATTTGGGTCACCTGACTTCATGTTCCCAGGTGAGGTCCAACAAGGTGATGCTCTGCCTTCTGGTTTCATCTCATGCCGTAAACAAGTGTCCTTTCTGCAGTCTGTTTGGTGCCACTTTTGTTTTACATTTTTGTGGGGTTTTGTTGGTGTTTTCTCTTTTAAATGGCCCCCAGCCTAGGGCAGAAGTGCTGTCCAGTGTTCCTAGGTGCAGGAAGGCTATATACACGTTATGGAGGAAATACTTGTATTGGATAAGCTTCGTTCAGGCACGGGTTATAGTGCTGTTGCCTTTGAGTTTAATGTTAAGGAAGGAACAGCATACTTTAAATAAGCATATATTAAACAGAAACACATGAAACAAGATAACGTATGGGTCACTTGGTGAAAATGTGATCAGGGGCTCACGGGAACCTAACTCTGCATTACCCCATGAGTAATGCTTCAGTATTCACCAATTCATTGTTTGCAGCAACTTTATGGAACATTACTACAAATAACGAGAATCAACCATACTTTTGGGCACAATTTTGACTACTTGGAATGGTTTTCCTTGGTATTTCAAATCACAGAGACTGAAGGATAGATGAACAACTAAAGGGAGGGTAAGTAGGAAATTATGTACTTGTGCCTACTGTCTGCCACTCTTTTCTCTTTTTTTTGAATTTTAGAATTTTATTTATTTTTTTATACAGCAGGTTCTTATTAGTCATCAATTTTGTACACATCAGTGTATACTGATGTGTACAATCCCAATTGCCCAATTCATCACGTGGCACACACCCCCGCCGCCACTTTCCCCCCTTGGTGTCCATATGCTTGTTCTCTACATCTGTGTCTCTATTTCTGCCCTGAAAACCGGTTCATCTGTACCATTTTCCTAGGTTCCACATATATGCGTTAAAATACGATATTTGTTTTTCTCTTTCCGACTTTTCAACATAATATGTCTCTTTAGTCTTTGTAATAACTCTATATGGCTGCTTTTATTGCCCCTTTTTTCCAGGTAAGAAAACTGAATCTTAAAGAGATTAGGCAATTTACCTGAGGTCACGTAGCATGGTAGGCAGAATTCTAATGTGGCCCTAAGATTCTTTCCCCTCCCTACTGTACATGCCCTATATAATGCCATCCCTAAAATGTGATGGGACCTGTGAACATGGCAATGATTAGATGCCATGATTATGTTATAAGGCAGAGGTGAAGGGATTTTGCAGATATAATTAGGGTCCCTGATTAGTTGACTTTTAAGTCATGACTTCAAAGGAAATTATCCTGGTGTGCGCCTCCTAAACAGATAAGTCCTTCAAAGCGTGACTCTCTCTCCTGCTGGCCTTGAAGAAAGAAGCCATGAGTTCTACAGCTGCAAGGAAATGAATTCTGCTAACAACCATCTGAACTTGGAAAAGAACCCTGAGCCTCAGATAAGACGGCAGTCCCAGATGACACCTTGACTGCAGCTAACTTGTGCCCAGACTCTCGATCCACGGAAACTGAGCAATAATAAATCGGTGTTGTTCGTGGTAATTAGTTACGCATCAAAAGAAAATACGCACAGCTAAGGAGTGGCAGAGTCAGGGTTGAATCACAGGTCCACCTGCCTCCAAAGCTGATGTTTTTGTCCTTTATACTGTGTAATACCACGCTGTGTTTGGATTTTGTTTGCTTGCTTGCTTGTTTGGCTGCCATGGGGGGAAGACGATGGCGGAAGGAGATACGAAAGACACTCAGTTACAATGGCTAAGGTCTGAGCCTTAACACAAAGGGAGTCTCTTCAGCCTCGGGTAGTGGCAGTAACTGTGACCCGTAAAAAAGTGAAGAGCCTCTTAGTGTTGGGAGTGGGCAAGCAGTTTATCTCCTCCTTCTCAGGAATTAGGTAAAGGTAATTTGGGGGTAGCAGCGTTCGCATAGGGGCAAGCGAAGAACGGTGGGTCCCTAGTGTTGGATGAACCACATGAAAAGGCCAATATGATTGTTTTTGATATCCTCAAATGGCGATTACACGTGATTCAAACCGGTAGTTAGGAAATGCCAGGTCAGAGACCGGAAGCAAGAAAGAAGCCAGGAGTTCTGCGGGGAAGGACTTCTTGAGTGGGAAGAGGTGTGAATGGGGACACTGTCAACGGAGGCAGGAGCAACAAGGTCAGTGACCACGCTCATGCCTCAACCATGGAGATTTCAGCTAAGGGCTCTGCACAACGGTGGGAAGGGTGAACACCTACGAAACCCAAGCTTAATCTTCAGATCTCTGACTTTGATCTAGTGATATGCTGTGCTATGAAAGGGGAAGCACAGGGCAGAGTGGCCAGGGCAGGGATGGGGTTATATGCCATTGCAGGATTAGTGTAAGGATCATAAGAACACATGTCACACACCTGACGTAGTACCTGCCACGTGGTAAGGACCCAATAAATGGCAACATCAGTATTTGGCACTTCATTAGATGACAGAAAACTGCCTTGCTTATTACGTAAGATGAAGGTAAGGGCGAGTCATCTCTAAATACAAGGACAAAAATGAAAGGTAGGAGGCCCCAACTGGGAGCACCAGAATCAGGCTGGAAAATATTTAATTCTTTAGTCACTGAAATTCCTCTTGCGGGGTGGCGTGAGGGAAGGGACAGCACTTCGGCAGAGTTGCTTTCTTGCTCCAGACACGTGGCCATCAATAGCAGGCATCCAGGATGGACAGATTTGTGGTTTTCATCACACGAGCACATAGACGGGACTCTGCTCTGAAACAGTAACTGTTCTGTTTAAGCTTCCTGATCAGAGAAAGGCTCTAAGGGGGACGGTGTACCGTGTGGCCTGGGAAGCGGGTGGAACTAGAGAAATCTCAACACCGCCTACTTGCTGCTCAGAGACGTGCCCAAGAGCCCTCAGGAGCCTGTATAATAATTACTAGAGTTGTGCCAGCCCCAGAGCCCCACCAGCAAGTGATTTCCTATGTAATTATCCTCCAGATAAGAACATGCATCAGCCCTTCTTCCTCCCTTCCTCCCTCTCTTTTTATTTTCATTCTCTCTCCATATCCCTTCTTTCTTTCTCTTCATCTCCCAAGAGAAATAAAGTCCACAATAAAGTCCACATCAGGATGCAGAGGAATCCACCCCAAGGTCCCTTTCTACCCCTGCCTGGGGCTGCTCTCTCCCTGGAGAGAACCCTGTCATGTTCCCTGACATCGTCAAAGAAAGCCTTGATAACGAAATTTTCCTCCACCTTCCTCCAGACAAAACTCGTTGACTTTCTATCTTTAGATCAACTGCCTCTTCCCAAAAGCTCACCTTGGGCTCAGGTGGGGAATATAATTACTGATGGGGGAAGCTGGCTGAGCAAAACGCTGGCCCACGGGTCAGAACGGCTTTGATAACAGCAGAGATTCTTTAACTCCTTAACAAGTAACTGGCACATAATATGCATCTGATGAGTAATTGAGACTCAGCACCATGTTAAATGTTTTATAGTCCTATTCAATCCTCACAACGACCCTAGGAGGTAGGTGCCATTATTATGCACATAATATAGACGAGTAAAGCGAAAGGCCAGGTAACTTTCCCTAGATCCCATCGCCAATGAATAGCCGAGCTGGGATTCCAGTTTGGTCCGTGTGACGCCTTGTCCACACATTTCATCACCCTGCTCTATTACCCGCCCCCATGTCTATATGGGCTTCTACCTACATCACTGCTCTCCCGCTTCTGTCATTGACAATTCATGGTGCAAACAATAAACCAAAATTCTGTCTTCAGCTCCTTGACACCCATTCAGTGCCCCCTTCTCACCTATCAGGGCTGCCTCCCTTTCATCACAGGCAGGCATGGCTCACTTGCTCTTAGGTTGCCCGTGGCATTTCCATTTGTTCCCCAGCCAGGCCCACCTTGCTTTGCAGGGGGAAGCAGGTAACATCTGCATTTCAGGGCAAGCAGGTAACACTCCTGGATCTCAGGACCAGCTGCAAAGCATCAGGGAACACCAATGGGAAAGAGGGCCTGGAGAATGGGTAGTTCTTTTGCCTCCCCAGTCACAAGACGAGTGACTCTTAACTACACGGCGGGGCACGGTTTTCAGTGGCCCAGAGGTAAGCCCTTGGAAGGGTGGAAAAGGAGAAATGGGCATGCAGTGCATGGAGCATTAGCTGGAGGCTAATGCTGTTGTTTAAGAACCATCAGTGGAGGTTCATCAGAAAACTAAAAATAGGATTGCCGTATGATCCAGCAATCCCACTACTGGGCATATATCCAGACAAAACTCTAATTCAAAAAGATACATGCACCCCATGTTCATAGCAGCACTATTCACAATAGCCAAGACATGGAAACAACCTAAATGCCCATCGACAGATAAATGGATAAAAAAGAGGTGGTACGTATATACAATGGAATACTACTCAGCCATAAAAAAGAATGAAATAATGCCATTTGCAGCAACATGGATGGACCTAGAAATTATCCTACCAAAGTGAAGTAAATCAGACAGAGATAGAAAAATGCCATACGATATCGCTTACATGTGGAATCTAAAATACACACAAATGAACATATCAGTGAAATGGAAACAGACTCACAGAGATAGAGAACAGACTTGTGGTTGCCAAGAGGGAGGAGGGCTGGGGGAGGGAAGGATTGGGAGATTGGGATTAGCAGATCCAAGCTATTATATATAGAATGGATAAACAACAAGGTCCTACTGTATAGCACAAAGAATTATATTCAATATCCTATGATAAACCATAATGGAAAAGAATATATTAAAAAAGAATGTATATATATGTATAACTGAATCACTTTGCTGTACAGCAGAAATTAACCCCACATTTTTAATTAACTATACTTAAATGAAAAATACTGACAGTAGAAAAAAATATATATATTTTTTATACCTATATAAAAGAACCATCAATGGACCAGGACTAAGGAGATTGGGAGATAAAAGAGGAGGCCATTAAAATTGCTGTCATAAAGTAACTAAACTGACAGGGGAGTGTGGCTTAGAGAAAGTGGCCAGATTATTTTTTTAAACCCTCATCTAACCTGCAAACAGGAATGGAAAGGCTTGCAATTACAGTCCATATATAACAAAGCTGTTACATGAGCTCTGGCCTCCTTCCACCTCAGAAGCTGTGGGTCAGTGTCCTGAGGGCAGTTAACCCCATGGGCAATGCTCTTCTCACCACCAGTCCTTTGACCATGTTACTGAAATCCAGAGCAGGCATTACGCAAGGCTTGGGTATTAGTGTCCTGCAGCTGCTGTAACAAATTACCACAAACTTGATGGCTTAAAACAACAGAAATTTATTCTTTCACAGGTCTGGAAGCTAGAAGCCTGAAATCAAGGGGTCAGCAGAGTTGGTTCCTTCCTCAGAGGTTCTGAGGGGAATCTATTCCATGCTCCTCTCCTAGCTTCTGGTGTTTGCCAGCAATCCTTGGCATCCCCAGGTTTGTAGCTGCATCGCTCTGCAACTTCATCTCTGTCGTCACATGGCCTCCTTACGCTGACGCTAGTCATAGGCTCTAAGGCCCACCCTAACTGAGTATAACCTCACTGCAACTAATTAAATCTGCAAAGACCCTATTTCCAAATAAGGTCATGTTCAGAGGTTGTGGGTGGACATGGATTTGGGAGTGGGAAGTGGGGGGACTCTATTCAACCCCACACAGCTTGCCAGTGGCATTTCTGGCCGATCTCACATAAGAGCAAAGAGAGGATTTGGGTTCCTCAAGAGAAAGGCTCAGGTAAACCTCGATGCAGGTGGGGAGGTGGAGGGGAGAAACCACCTCGAGCAGCATCCATGTCAGACTGAGGCAGCACCCGTGCATCTAAAACATTTCACAGAAATCAAGTCCTATGGAGCAAAGAAAGTCATGCGGAGAACTAAGGTAACTTCCCCCATAGCTCAAAACAGACCAGGCCCCTTTCCCCTCAAAGTGCAACACTAGAATTATCCAGGTAGGATGCCAGGTGACCCCCTCTCCCCAAGCTGACATGGAAAACAGGAAAATTCCTTCAATCTCCTTTCCTCTCCCCTCTAACCCCCAGGAGGGCTGTGGGACACCCAGGGGCTCTGGCTGAGAAGGGAATGGAGCTCTCTTAAGACTCCCACTCAGCCAACAACAATCCCGGGGGTGGGGGGTGGCTCATGCAAAGAGCAGAGCAGAACAGAGTGAACCCTCAGGTCCCCCTAAGGAAGCCCTTTCTGCTAGTGGGGACTCATTTCTGAGGCCTTCAGGGAGGTGCTGTGCAGAACTGCATCCAATCTGGGCTAAGCAGATTAGTTCCCTCCCAGGGAAAGGTTCTGGGCAGCTGAGCAGGGCAGCTCCCTGCGCGGTGGCAAGGGGCTGTCATTACAAGGCCCAGATAGGACATAATGACATGCTCCCTGGAGGGAGCTCCTAATTGAATTACAGGGTGTCTCCTGAGCATCAAAGGCAGCCTGTGCTCAGAGGGAGCCGAGCAGCCCGGGAACAGACCTTCTGCAGAGCTGGTGCAGGGCAGGGGTCAGGCTGGGGAGGAGCTCAGATGCCTGAAGCCAGAGGGCTCTGCGGGGGTGTCGCTGACACTGGGAGAGAAGGGGAGGAAGGCACGGAGAGTGGGGGATGGTGGGAATCCCTGGACCTCATACCTAAGAGATGTGTCCAAATCCCATATCCCCCGAGCTTGCTGCAACCGGGAGGTAGTACAGAGCCAGAGGACAGGCCAAGAATTCACTCTGTTCATTCATTCATTCACTCATTCAACAGACATCTTTTGCGTCCCTATGATGTGTGATGGAGATGAACCAAATGCTGCTCTGATCTGAGGACGCACCCTGCCCGGGGACCTTTTACTCCTGAGGTCAACTTCTACTTCTATCCGTGCGCGTCTCACAAGCTGAAGCCAACCAGCCCTCCTTCTAACAAAGCCTTCTGAGTTGACTGGAGGAGGGGGTGTACAAGTCACCTTTAATCACTCCAAACTGAATCCCGGCAAAAGGCAGGAGGGAGTGCCTGTGTGGCCAAGGCTTGGCGATCCCTCTTTCATAGCAACTCTCACACGCACTCCCTTCCCCGTCAGCCTGGGAACTTCCTGAAGACAGGGACAGTGCCTCTTCTCACTGTGCTCAGCCCACAAAATGAGCTCCATGAATGTCTGCTGACTGTACCCCGAGCGACTGGCACCTGCTTCCCCACCTCCTCTCTCGGGGGAGGGCTCTCATAGGCTCTCTGGGGGTTGCTGGCAGAACCCACCTGCACTCTCTTACCATCGTCCTCCTCTAACCCTTGGTCCGGGATGTCCTCAGACACCAGGGTCACAGCCTCAAAGGAGGCCCCTCGATCTGAACACGTGGTCCTGAGCCAGCCTTGCCCTGTTCCCCAGGCAGCAGGCCAAAGCATTATCTGTTGATAGTTCCTGATGGTGAAGTGACACAAACAAGGCCCCTCTGTGTACCGGCCTGGGCAAGGGTGCGTCTGAGCCAGCAGTGCCTCGACAACCAATACTGTGTCCTATATTCCGATATATTCTCCAGAATATTTGGATCTCCCCAGGAGGTCACCCTCTTCAAAACAACTTTAAAGAATTAGTGCCTAATATTTTCAAAGCATTTTACATCAACTTGTTCTTTGAAAGTCAGCCCATGGCTGTGTTTATTCTACTCTCTCCCCAACCCCCCAAAGAGAAAGTATGTATTCTCCCAACAGTCCACACAGGTTAATTAAAATGTCACTTCTGTCTACTTTGGCTAGAACTATATTAACTCATTGTCGTAACACTAGTTATCTTTTGCTATATTTTATGAGAAAAGGGAAATCTAATTAATTTTCAGCTAAGAATCTTCTAACACCTGGGATCCATGAGAAGGAACAGATAATTAAAATGGCCTCTGACGGGGAGCTGGTTGGGAACCACTAGTCTAGTTTAGGAAGCCCGCTAGGTTGGCGAGTTTTCTGGAAGATTCTGGTCTGATAAGAAAGTTATCTGCGTCATGCGTCCAATGGGGATTTATGTCCCTGTGGATTCATCCAGGGATTAGAAGAAAGTTCTGTGTTATGCAGGATGAAGCAGAGAGTGATCCAAGGAGGTTTTTTGCATTTGGACTGGTCCAGTATTGGAGAGATAGTGACAATTTCATGCTACTGCACCTCAGTGAAATGGAGACTGCTACTTTCTTTATCCCATGAAGTTCTTTCCATCTGTCATCCCAGGACTAGAGTTGACAGATAGTTGGCTTTTCTTCTCACATCCACAGCTGAGTCCAGATACAGCCTCAAAAATCCTTTCCAAGATCGCTGCCTGGACAGCCACGATGGACTGACTGGAACTGACACAGACAGAGACCTATTTTACACCCAGCCCTGTGTCCTGGGACGTGGACCCTTGACAGAGTCACATACTGTGCCACCTGGAGATGAGAATACTCTGGCTTCCGGGGAGTTCCTGGAAAGGCATCAAATTACAGCTGCAAAGATAAGGGGGGGTGGTGCCTGCTGGCTCGGGCTAAGTCCAGCAGACCAGCTGTCTAGCAGGGGAGGGGTGGGGAGGGAAAGGCTGTCATTCTATCCCTGGCAAGCCTGAGTGGCGGGGAAGCTTTCTGTCCTGGTTGGGAACACAGGCTGCTCTGGAAACCCAAATCCACGAAGAGGCTTTGACAGTGACTCAGTACCCAAATAGTGCACCTGAAAATGATGGCAGATTATCTCCTGATGTTAGTCTCCTGGAGAGGACGGACCAGAAGAGGGCAAAGTAGGAGGAATGACCCTAGTGACCTTGAGATTTGTGTCACTGAGCATCACCCACTAGGAATGTTTTCTGTTGATCTGGGCAGAGGCCATTTGAACCTTGGCTGCTGAGTCTGTGGCCAGCTTGGTGAACACGGTAGGGCTAAGGGCTCCAGAGGTGGCAATGTCTCCCATTCTCCAGCCTACCGCCCCAGCACTGACCACTGTAAAATCAGCACTCTCTCAGAGGCACTGCAAACCTTATATACTGGGGCTTCCCTGGTGGCGCAGTGGTTGAGAGTCTGCCTGCCAATGCAGGGGACACAGGTTCGAGCCCTGGTCTGGGAAGATCCCACGTGCCGTTGAGCGGCTGGGTCCGTGAGCCATGGCCGCTGAGCCTGCGCGTCCAGAGCCTGTGCTCCACAACAAGAGAGGCCGCGATAGTGAGAGGCCCGCACACCGCGATGAAGAGTGGCCCCCACTTGCCGCAACTGGAGAAAGCCCTCGCACAGAAATGAAGACCCAACACAGCCAAAAATAAAAACAACAGCAACAACAACAACAAACTTATATACTGTGTCAGTTTTGAGGTGACAGATGACTGTCTCACTTGGGACTTCCTTCTAAGCGACACTGTCCACCACTTAGAGACACAACTGCTTAGGTTGCTTACCATGGGAACCCCTGGGCAACTTTGTTTCCCCACCCCACCACCCAATTATGGCAGATGAACTGTCAAGCTGGGGGTGGGTGGAAACCTGGCTTGACACAGGGCAACCAATACATATTGGGCCAGTGGCCTTTGACATAGTTAAGGTGGAGAAAAATGTGGGGGTTAGGGGGAGGGGGCAACCGAGTTCCTCCCTTGAGAATCTGAGCCAGAAGAACACAAAGATCTTTCCAACCAGGAGATAGGACTGTTGGGCTGTGAGGTATCATCAAAGCAATAAGGGAGAAGGCCACAGAGAGAAGCAGAGATGCCAGGAGACAGAGACCCCATGGCCTAGAGAGACAGCGTCAGAAAGAGAAGGTGGTCCCTAGGGCTCCCGCAGCCTCTGATGCCTTTCCAATACCAGTTCCAGTCTATGCTGGATCCTTACAATTCAACCTTCTTGTCTTAACAGTCAAACACTTCGCGGTGAAGGGATAAAGAGAGCACCAGAGTAAGTGGTTTGTTTCCTGGGAGATATCAGTCTTCTTGGTATTATCGTGAGGCTAGTTCTTTCTGTCCAAATGCTGGGCTTTCTTAAGGGATACCCACAGTGCCCTCTTGGTCCCCCAAAGAAATCATAGATCAGACAGTAGAGAGAAGGCAATGCAAATAGAGATGCCAACAGTGTGAAGGAACGGGACGTAGGGAATAGGGTAAGAGTAAGAGAGGAGACGGGCCTAAAGCACATGGGGAGGAAGGCACTGAGCTCGGGCAGAAGTAGAAACCACGGCGTAAGTGTCAGCAGTGCCTGGAGCATCCACAGTAGAGAAAGAAAGGATGCAGCCGAGGGCGTTTAGAAGAGAGAGCAAGTGTAAGAAAAGTGCAACCAAACAGAAAGGAAGGTACAAGAGGGGAGATAAAGTGAACACATAGAAGATTTGCAGCCAGGGCCAGGGCTTGCTCTAGGGACGGTTGCAGGGTACACTCTCCATCACCACAGCTCAGAAAGAGAGGGTCGGGTGGTAGTGGGGGTCCCGAGGAGAAATCACATGGGATACACGAGGAGGAAACCAAAAGGGAGACAAATCAAGACCAAGAGCTCTGAAAAAAGATGGACTACTACGGAGAGATGGCAGAATTCGTCATCTGTAATCCATAAATTGTTCCGCAGCCATATTCTGAGTAGGAAGTTACTATCAAGAGGTCACTCATTTTGAAAGCACCAACTGAAGAATCTAGAGTGTTGTCTGTATCGTAACTAACTGGTTCTTCATGAACCCTTGCCACCAAGTGGTAAGTGAACTGGGCTCAGGCAAGGGGAGGTTAACAAGGCTGTGTCCATGCACGCTGACCCTTTGCTAGAGAGGGTCAGGTTGGTGCCACACTGATAACTAAACTCAAATATATGCACACACCTGGTGATGACTCAATTTTAGAAAAACAAATTTTTCCATAGTGAATACATTTTACTTTCAATTTTATCTTCTTCTGTCCTCACCCAGATAACTTCCTACTTGGGTGCGTGGTAGGCAGCAGGGGTGGGAATATAATTCCTATGAATGATGATTATCACTCCACCTGAGAATGTTTACCTAGTGCTTTCCTTCACGGCCTTTTAGCAAAATTCTCAACGCATGTGATTCCTGCAAGAGTTTCTGGACGGCGCAGAATTTAAATACAGGGACTTTGCTCTGTTTGCAGGTCAAGGAGTTCTCTCTCTCCAACCATCAGTTACACACTACTGGCTCTATGCCAGGACTCCTGATTGGGTTCTGGAAGCACAAGTTAGTTTTTCTCTTAAAAAGACAGCAAGAAAACAACGTCTTGAATAAACCGAAGACTGCAGCTCTGAATTCTACTCCATTCCTCGTGGAGTTGACAGGGGCACAGCCAAAGGATGGGGAAGGAACGAGTGCTCACGTATGACCCAAATACACCTGGGAAGTTGATGAAAGTTGGACAACAAGGAAGAGTCCTCCCCACTAAGCCACCTCACTTTGCCCAAGTAGCCCTTTCCATCATGCTTGTGAGTGAATGAGGAAACTTCCACCTTAAGAGCCAGAAGAGTCGAGACAAACGAAGCAAGGCCCATAGCAGGATCTCCACTGTCATTCCTTTATTATTGCCTGACGCCCCAACTAGTATCATTCCAAGCAGTGCACAGGAGACCCTGCTTTGAGGCTCAGACGGTTTCACCTTCTGATTGGCTGGTCATGTGATCATCTCCAATGGCAGTGTGCCTTTCTCCTCAAACCCAAACTGACATTCTTCCTGGCAGAATCTCTAACCCTGCACCCTGAACTTTCTCATACCAGACGGCAGACCAAAGTGAGAAGACCCAGGGAAGGCACACTGAATGCTCTGCTGTATACGGTTCCTGACCAGGTCAAGTAGAGGGAGTGTTGCCTGATCCAGTATTGCCAGGAATGTTGTACCCTTAGACCCTAAAACAAATTAACCAGGAAGGCTCTGGACTTCCTGGAGATCTTTACAGACATATACGGTTTAAGTATACTTGGGGTGCTTTATGAATCCTGAAGTTGGAATATGTCACCCTTTGACATATTCTTTGGCAATTTCAGTAATTAAGAAGAAAAGAAAAAAATTAGCAGGACCTGGGGCCTTTCGGGGCACAACATCCAAAGCTTCTGCTAAAGAGTCCACATAGCGTCTAATCACTCCTTTGGGCCCAAAAGAGACAGAATTGTAGTTGAACAACCCTACCTGAAATGTTCCACTGTACTGTTAAGTCCCCCCATTAAACAATTGGCTTAGACATGGATTCCCTTCTTCAGGACCACTCTGAACCAAGCACACAGCTCCACTGTGAGATCCATGAAGCTGTGGCCCGGGTGACCGACTGTTTACCTAAATCCACAAAGATAGCTTGTTACTGGAAATCAGGCACTGCAGGCAGAAGAAAGGAGAAAGGGAGGGATGACAGCTAAGGGGGAAATACATCTACCTCCACTGCATTCCCACCCTCACTAAGCGTGCAGCTTGTGACTTTTCTCAAGCACAGAAAGGGCATTCTAGAGGCAAATAATCTTCCTCTGTGGCCAGATAGACTATCCTATCACCCTGCTGAGCCAAAGAAAAAGAGAAAAGTCCACTGTGTTTCAGTCAACTTGGAGAATGTAAAAATTGTGTCCTGGATAACTCCAGATTTGTATAGGTTTTGATGGGAAGATGCTTTGGGCTGAAACTTTACAGAGAAAGCACCCCTGGAAGAGAATGGCCTGCATCATTCTGAAAAAAACAAAAAACAAAAAACCTGCATTATTTCATGCAACAAGGTCTAGCCTGAAGTTAACCATCACTAAAAGATGTCTCAGCTACACGTGTCTCCCTCAGCAAGAGATCACTAAGACAAAGCTTTTTAAAAATTTTCTATGGGCTCACTATTTTCCTTCAACAGTTTCAAGGTGAACCAAGAGATTAAAAATAGTCCATAATATATTATTATTCTTAGTTAAGACATTAGTCACATAACACTCCTGGATGTGCACTTCCAGAGCATCTGTCACCCAAGAATTTCCATATTCTTTCCGAAGTTGACATTTTGATGGATAAAAATAAAATGGAAAAGTCCAAATCGGGAGGGGGAGACATTAAATCAGTAGCATCTGAAAAGTCCTTTCTATCTAAAAGTCTAACTTTCTATCATATCTACCTGTGTGATCCTGGACAAGTCACTTTGAATCTCTGATTCTCCACTTCGTGATTTGTAAAACTGGGAGGTCAGATACCTTCCAGTTTTAACGTCCTAATTTGCTTGGAAAATGCATGGTACAGCTAATACTCCATTCTTCTTTGAAGGAGGCCTATGCTATTTAATTACAGTAGATCTTGACATCTGTGGCTTTGACTATCCTCAGAGACCCCAAAGGTCAATGAGCCGCAATAATCTTATTTTTGCAGAGGCGCGCTGTGAGCCTGGGATACAGGAGCCAGTCACACGTTCAGTGAGTGAGATTAACGTGCTGGCAAGCACCCGAATCTCGGTGAGGCTTTATTATTATCTGCAGGAGGCTCAGAGGCTATTATTCCCAGGATGTGCTGCAGTGGTAGTCACAAGGGTATGGATTCTTCTGGAGCACGAAGATGTCAGTAGTATCCCTCTCAAATATCACGAGTTTACTGTAACGTGGGTTTAAAGTAATCATGTTTCCACCCACCCCCCGTCCCACTTCATCTACTTCACTACTACATCCTTAATGAAGGTGACTTTAAAAACTTTAGTCAGGGCTTCCCTGGTGGCGCAGTGGTTAAGAATCCACCTGCCAATGCAGGGGACATAGGTTCGAGCCCTGGTCCAGAAAGATCCCACAAGTCGTTGAGCAACTAAGCCTGTGAGCCACAACTACTGAGCCCGCACTCTAGAGCCCACGAGCCACAACTACTGAAGCCCACGTGCCTAGAGCCCATGCTCTACAACAAGAGAAGCCACCGCAATGAGAAGCCTGCGCACCGCAACGAAGAGTAGCCCCCGCTCGCCGCAACTAGAGAAAGCCCGCGCGCAGCAACAAAGACCCAACGCAGCCAAAAATAAGTAAATAAATAAATTTTAAAAAAAAACAAAAAAACTTTAGTGGTGTCACACACACAATGAGGAGTTTCATTCCCCTTTTATTGAGCTTATCTCAACCATACTTCTCCCATGTGTTTTGATTTGTGTGTATACCTTGTGTCCACTCCACTGGAGAATAAGATCCTTGAGAGCTGAAATGCCAGCTTATCTTAATCACTTATTTCTCTCCGGTACCTAGTAATGTACCTAGGATGTAGCAGATATTTAATAACTGTCTGCTGAATGAATGAGCACCTTTGATGAGCAGGCACTGTGCTAAAGGTGCATTTTCTTCGTATTTGTATGTAGTACTTATCACAATCCTGAAGGATAGATATTATTGCTCCTATCATTCCAACAAAATATCTGGGACTCGGACAGCTGAAGTGACTCATTACAAGTTACACAGCTGGTGAGTGATGGATTCACACCTGTTTGTCAGACGCCAAAGTTCATGTTTTTTCATCCTACCATGGTGCTAAGGACACCTTTGAAGAAGTAAAGCACAAAACCAAATGAGTGAATTCACGGGCCTAACATTATTGATAGACCATAGGCCTGGCTTCATCCTGAATAAATTCAGAGGAGTATGGTGAGGGCAAAAGTGACAATGCTACCAGGGTTGGTGGGCACAAAAAGCTACACAAAGAGACAAGGATTAGAAAGTAAAATCGTTCCAGGCATCACACAGCTTCTGTCTAAGTCCTCTTGAGGGTTTTAATTTCAGTTTCCAGATTGGTATTGCGATTAGCAGGGTCTCAGGGTAAGAGCTAGATTCTAGATAAGATGAAGTTGAACACTGGAACTGGAAAGCAAGCATTCATGATCCAATCGTGAAAGTCATCTGAAAAGCCACTTTCCTTCCTGGGTTTCATGGTTTGGTCAAGAGCTTTAGAGCCTTTCAACTCTAACTTGGCACCAGGAGCATCAAGCGCTTGTTAGAAATGCAGAATCTCAAGCTCTACTCTAGACCTTTGGAATAAAAATCTGCATTTTAGCAAGATCCCTGAGTGGCTCATAAGCACATTAAAATTTGAGAAACACTACTCTATGATACCTAGAAGATATTCTGAGGTCCCTTCTGGCTCCAGTATTTTATGAGTTTAGATTAGTAATCTTCATGGTAACCAAAAAACTAGCATGCTTATTAATTAGGGTCACACAGAGATCCAATCAGGTAACTTGATTGGATCAATGGTGTCTTCTGAAGAATATTGTTAATTCATTGATATTACTATTAATGGCCTTGTTTCCTGAGCACATACCATGTACAAGGAACACTGCACATACTGTCTGGAATCATTATAACAGCCCTGCATGAGAGACATTATTATCCCCATTTTTTTCAATGAGGAAATAATCTAAGTTAATAAAATTTCTCCAAACTACATAGTTAAATCAGTAGTAGAGCCAGAATCCTAACCCAGAGTACTATACTTAGAGCCCATGGGTTTTTTTGGCTGTATCATACTGCCTCTAGTTGTAAAATTACAATTTAAAGTTATCAAAGGTAGGGCTCCTTTTGTGAGAAGAGACTAGCAGGTTTTGGACTCATTCTTCTGCAATGAAGAAGGCCAAGAGGGTAGTCTAAAGTCTACTGAAGTCTAAAAAATAATGCAAAGGAATAGATGGGAAACCCTACAATACCCTGGACTGGCATCTCAAACTTGTGGAAGTGCATATACATTTAGAACAAATATCACCCAGAAGCGATAAATCATGAGGCTCCTTTACACCAAGACACTAATCAAGCTGAAAATACACACGGGTCTGAGGAAGGTTTAGTCATATTTAGAGATCCTAGGTGCACAATTGATTATTAATGAGGTGAAGAAATTGGGAGCTCAACTTCTGATCTCTCAAAAACTACCCTTCAGTTCCCTCTGTAGACAGGTACTGAATAGGAGGAACCCCAAGTCTGTCCAATCATGGCCAATGCTGTAGTCTTGATGTCATTTAATGCCTGACAATAAATTCTTATCTACTGACATTGCCATAAATACGTGTGAAATTTCATGGAGTTTTTCCTCCCAGCGAGGGCCTTCATTTGTAGGTATAAGCATTCTCCCGAGAGCACATATAAATGGATAGTATTCTCTAGAAGGCACAGGTTTTTACTTATGTTAACAAGTTATTATCCTTCCCAGCAAAATGACTAAACAGAGCTCCAATAAATCAATTTGTCAATGACCATTTCATTTCAGAAGACATCCCCCGTTCCATCTTTGGCTGCTGTGGGTATGAGAGCCTATGTCTATAGCTCAGAAAATCCTACAGCTGGGAGGAAATGCAAAAAGAGAGGAGCCCAGCCTTGAGGCAAGGAAAGTATTGTTATTCCCACTTTACAGATGAGAGTTTTCATTTCCCATTGAAAGTGTTTTTAGCAGGTTCTTGGAGCAGTTTGACATCTCCCACTGTCTATATATGCCCCTTTCGTTCTTCACACCTTCCCCTCTACTGCTTATTGCTTGTGGATGTGAACAGGAATTCTGAGATCAATGTGCCCCTTTCTCATCCCCTTTCTTCTTGGCCACCTTGGAAAGTCTGCCCTCTCATAAGCTGCAAATCCTGGGGCGAGTCAGTCTGCTATCTTCTTTAAAGATATCCATCCGAGAACAGGACTGAATACCCAGTACAAGATGTTTCAATGGGGGGAGGCCTCAGAGTGACAAAGGCAATAGAAGTGCAAGCCCCACAGTGTCTGAAGGACTAAATGGGGCAGTAACCTGAGAAGTATTTTAGGAGAACTCTGGACTATGAAAAGAGATGACCACACAGAAGATGTATTTTTCCCCCCACAATTCCTAAGAGGCTTCTCCTCCACTGCTTAGCCAGATTTTGGAGCTTAGCCCTGTGACTGAAGACAGGTGGCTGCTGCCCTGAGAGCTCTGCTTCTCCAAGATACCTCCAGGACCCAAGCCATTCTGATTCATTTCACCTAAACTGGGCAAGCCTCGCACCATAAAATAGCCTATTGGTGTTTAAAGAGACTGCTAAGTTTCAATCAATTTTGCAATTTCCAAATTGAAGGAGAGGTGCTTGAAATCTGCTTATACAATACAGTTGCAATATGGTACTGGAAAAAAAAAAAAAGCCAATGCCACTCACTTGCTTGAGGATGTCCTGATTGGGCTACCACCGCCTCAGAATGGAAAGGATTGGCTTCAAAGCTCATGTAAGCCCTTGGCCTGAGAAGAGGAGGAAGGAGAGACCCAAGCAGTCTCCTACCTCTTGCTAGGAGAATTCACAAGCATCCCCCCAAATCTGATATCAGAACTTCTGTCATCCCACACCTCCACCAGCCATCATTTTGAGTTTCAGTGGACAAAATGTTCTATGTCCTTAGAGCCTGCCACAGAATTCCTTGCCTGAAAACAGTTTAAAGTGAGAAAGCTGAAGGAGATTTTGGAAGCAGAACCTGGCAGGAGGGTCTGCTGATCCTGCATACCTGTGATGGAACCAAAGTTTGACATTAACACAAATACAAGAAAGTTTTAAAACGTGGTGCAGGAGAGAAGGGGGTGGCAAGGGACGGAGGCAGATGGACTGTGGAAAGGTTACTTACATAGTTTCATCATTCTTGAACTCCATCTCCCCATATGCATCTTCAAAATCCTCACCACCACCCTTGGCGGCCCCTTCTACTGTCCTAAAGGGTACGATGACTGTGCCCCGGGCACCTGATGTCCGCAGAACCTTGACCTCCATGACACCAATACTTTCACTGACATGAACAGTGTCACATTCAAAAGTGAAGATGCCTGCATGATCATCATCCAAGATGGTGACTGTGGCCACACAAGGGGACACCAGGACAGCCCGAGGCAAGGGAAGACTATTGAGTACTCTGGGAGGCATCCCCTCCTCTGGCTGCTCCTCCTCTAGGCGAACGTTGCTCAACCTCACAAAGAAGTGTTCATCCTCCTCAAAAATGTCATCATCAATGATGCCCACAGAGAACTCCTTGTGGGTCTCTCCTGGCTTCAGAACCACAGTGCCCTCTGTGAACTCATAGTCAGCGCCCGCATTGGCAGAACCATCCTCTGTTTTGTAGTCCACGTACAGGGTCTTGGACATGTCCCCCCCTTTCCTCACCACTGTCAGGAGCACAGCCCCACAGTTCTCCAGGCACTGGTAAGAGCACGGGTCAAAGAAGACCTTGGAGACAAAGTCCTCCGGCTCATCAGTGTGCACCTCACTCATGCTAGAGGCCTTTTTGGCTTGTTCTGCTGCATGCTTCTTCAGGATATTGCCTGCGCCAGTCATCATACGGGTGGCCTGGATCCGGTAGAAGGCGCGGCTCTTCTGTTGATGGGACAGAGCATAGTAATTGGCCATCTCTACCAGCTGATCTAAGTCCTTCTCTGGGTGTTTTTGCTTCAGATCCTTGAGAATCCGGATCATCTCCCTGCGGGACTCATCCACTTCCTTCCCTTCCAGGGGCACCAGATGCCCATCTAGGAAGTGGGAATTCATCATTTTCCCATCCATCTCGATGCCCTTGGGGTGGTCACCCTCTGTCTCTATGATGATTCCTCGGTGTTTATCTGTGCGGTACTTTTTGTGCATGTATTT
The DNA here is from genome assembly GCF_002837175.3 of Physeter macrocephalus. Lineage (NCBI taxonomy): Eukaryota > Metazoa > Chordata > Mammalia > Artiodactyla > Physeteridae > Physeter > Physeter macrocephalus. Next base: position 17,496 of record NW_021145856.1, on the reverse strand, counting down.
GTAGAAGAGCAGTCGCTTATCTGCCACCCAGGCCAGAAGGACACACACTGGAAAGAAGAAGAGAGTGAGGAGGCCTTCCCAAACCTGCACCACACCAGGAGAGAAGACGGCCAGGATCATATAGAGCCAGATGTAGGCAAAGATGCTCCAAGCAGCAGTGACAAAGAAGACTCGGAGGTGCTTTATCTTGCGAGTCTCTCCATCGGGGATCACGTAGATGCAGATACCGATGATAATGAACATGTTGAAGGCTGCGCTGCCTACAATGGTAGAAGGTCCCAGATCACCAGCAATGAACCCATGACCACACACCTCAATTAAAGAGAGGAGGATCTCCGGAGCAGAGGAACCCAGGGCCATAAGGGTCAGATTGGAGACAGTTTCGTTCCAGACCCTAATCGTGGTTGTGCTGGTCTCTCCATTGGGCTTTTTGATAGTCACCTCTCTCTCTTGAGAAGTGATGACTTCAATAGATGCCATGAAGCGATCAGCAATGATGGACACCCCGAGAAACATGTATATCAGGGCCACAAAATAGACAATGACCCTGGCAATCTTGTCTCCAAGGGAAGGGTTCTCCGGGTACCAGATTGGCAGGATGACACCCTCCTTGCAGTCCGATGACCCTGTACAGGACTCATTGTTCTGCCCTGTGCTGGGCACATCCCCTGAGCCGCCAGCCTCTGCCCGAAGACCATTCAGGAAGAGCACAAAGGTAATCAGCCCAAAATGGAGGAAGGCAGAGGTAAGAGGCTGCAACCTTAACCACGCCATACACAAGACTTAGCCGCTGGCTTCCACTGCAGCACCAATGGTCCACCTGACAGTCCAGAGACCTAGAAGAGATCAGAGGGGCAGAAAAACGCATGAAGAAAAGAGGACAGCAAATGGCAGGTTCCCACCAATACAAACTGATGCTTCACCTTGAGTGACGTATTGCACTAACACATTGGGCAGTCTCTCACTTGGAAAAATAGATGTCATTGGGAGGTACAAATAGCTGCTCTGTCCTCAGGACCCTCTGGTAGACTCTGTTGAAAAATGGCTTAAAATAGCTGGGAATATTGGTATTGGAAACTTAAGTGGTACCCTTTTATTCCTGTCCTCCAACCCCTTTGTTATCTGTGAGAGTTCTCAAGAATCAACTTAAAATTGGCCAAGTATAACATGAACCTTCATCCTCACTTCTACTGTTTCTAGAGTTTTCAGCCTTCCTTACCACACTGTCATCATACTTAAGATACTCAAGAATCTTGCATAACATAGGTTTGCAGGAGTACATATTGAACTTTCTTCCTGGGCTACTCCCCCAAAATAGAACAACTTGCTCTGTGTGCAGTTGAGCCTGGTTGGGAAAAACTCCTTCCCCATATGAAAAATTTAGGGAGGCAGGCTGTAATTCTCAGATCGCTTGGGAAATCAAGAGATGTTCTGTAGTGACTATTACCTGCCATATAGCTAAACCCAGGCCCTGTAAGCTGTGCCCAAGACCAGTCCACAGCAGTCCTTAGCCCTCCAGCAAAACATGCTTATGAAAGAGTTTAGGTATCCAGTTACAGGAAGGTGAAGATCAGTCAGCCACTCAAATTCCAAACCCAAACACTGAAAGGGCCAGGTGGTAGAAAGCATTAAAAACAACAGGCAAGTGGCTCTCAAGTAAGTTGTCTTTCATCTGTAGGCAAGATTTTGGGGTGAAACGCAGCCTCCTCTGCTGGTCTCAAAGCACTAAAAGGTGAGCATGAGTTCAGAAGAATGGAAGAAATTCAGCTGAAACTAGACTTATCTTTCTGCTCATTGCCTCATTCAGATGGAATGAGAAAGCAAATATTCAATACCTAAAAAAAAGTCATTTGCCCATTTTTCCACCTCTGCTATAACCATGTAGGGGTATTGTTAGTAATGGAGGAATGCTGCTATTCCCTACCTGCTCCTCCTTCTTCTCCGCTGTTTCCCATTTCAGAAAATAGCACTTCCATTCACCCGGTTTCTCATGCTCAAAAATCGCTGCCTGTCTGCAAGCCTTTCTTTCTCCAGTCCAGCACTAAACCCTACCAACTCTCCCCCCAGCTCTCTCACCACCATCACAGCCCAAGCCCCCTTACTCCTCACCAGGTGAATCTACTACAGTCACCTCCTCACTGAACTCACTCCAACTCTGACCATTCTCTATTCCATCTTCTCATATAGCCACAGTCATCTTTTTTTAAAAAATCCAAACCTATGCTCTCGCTCCCTCATTTGAAGCCCTTTAGCATTTTCCCCTCGCTCTTAATATAGAGACCAGGATCCTTACCATGACCCGCCAAGCCTCGCACAAGCTACTTTCTTCCTCCTCTTCCCCCTCAGCTCTTGCCACTGTCCCTCTCACTGCATTTCTGCAATAACGGCCATATCAGGTCCTGGAGTACACCAACTTATTTTCCACCTCGGGACCTTTGCCCATAACATCACCCATGACCAAAATGACTGTTCCTTCTTCGTACCCCCACTGTTAACAATGCTTTAGATCTCAGCTTGAGTGTCACTCTCTCAGAAAAACTTATGTTCACCCTAAAAATGGTCAACTCCCTCTTTAATTTTCCTTTGTGGCACTTATAACATTTTGAAATTACATGGGTATTTGTCGGATTATATGATTAATGACTAACTCATCCATTAAACTATGAATGACATAAAGGCAAAGATTATGTCTATTCTGTTTATCATGGTATCCTAAGTAGTTAGTTAGATGCCTAGTAAACGTATGTTTGGGAATAAATAAATGTGACCCTCAGGGAAGCTTCCTCAGTGCTATGGACTGAATTGTGCCCCTCCCAAAATTCCTATGTTGAAGCCCTAATCCACACGGTGGCTTCATTTGGAGATAGGACTTCTAGGAGGTAATTAAGGTGAAATGAAGTCATAAGGGTGGGGTCCTAATCCAATAGGATTGGTGGCCTTAAGAAGATGAGAGAGAGAGAGAGAGAGAGAGACAGAGAGACAGAGATCTCCATTTTGTGAGGACATAGGGAGAAAGTGGTCATCTGCAAGCCAGGAAGAGACCTCTATCCAGAAACCAAATTGGTCAGTATCTTGATCTTGGAATCCCAGCCTCCCGATAAATTTCTGTTGTTTAACCCACTCAGTCTATGGTATATTGTTATGGTAGCCTGAGAAGACTAATAAACTCAGAAATCAGCCTTCTTTAAAGTCATTTTACAATCTGAATTATAGCCATTTGTTTTAGGAAAAAAAAAAAAAAGATCTCATAGACAAATCCGGACTAGATTTTAGAGGCTATGTAGGACCTCTTTAAATTCCCAAGGCTTGTACTCAAAGAGAAATTCCCTTTGGGACACAGTACACCCTGGTGCATACTGTAATCCTGAAGGCCCTCCTCCCAAAGGGCTCTGTGGATTAACTTGGTTTTGCTAATCCACAGAGCCAACTGCTGAGGACCACATTCCCCATTAGTCCAGGTACTGGGGGTCATCCCAGAAGGTGCTTGGAGCTTTGACCTCACTCAGAGGAGAAGAGGCTATGACAATGACCATGCAGGAGTAGAGAGGCTGAAGGTGTCTGGCATCCATATTCAAAGCCCTCATAATCTGTGATGCACACAGTGACCCTATTCACAGGTTTGGCACTCACCTAGCCAGAGAAATGTGGACAGAGACAGATCTTGGCTCCTTGCCTTGACCTCTGAAAACACAACACTTTGTGAATTCTGATAAAGCCCCAGACATGAGGAGACAGAAGGTGGGCACAGCTGGAGCAGCTCTTTGATCAAGAGCCAACATGGTGACAGGCGGTGGCAGCTGCATGGCTGGCCAAGCCCACAGGGGTGGGCTATCCACAGGTTAGGGAAGAGGGCTGGCCTGCTGCAGTTAAGGGACATGTAACATTGAGATAGTAGAGTTATCCTGATCAAAGGGGGACGAGGACTCCTGCTGATCTTATCTACCTGGAGAATTAAGCAGGATCATGGTCTTTATTTCCCTTGGTCCTACAGACACCTGTGGCAATAGGTTTTTACAGGGACTATGCTATCATGTGGTCAGAATCAAGCTGTTCCCTGAGAAAACAAATGAATTGAAGGAAAGGATAAAAGAAAACAAGGCAAGAAGGTGGCTAAGAATTGCCTGAATCAAGTCTTTGGAACTGAAGGTGGAAAACGAGCCGTGGATGCCCAGTTGTTCTTTCCAGCCCTGCCAGGAGATGGTTTCTGCCTGAGAAGTTAGAGGGAGAGGGGACGTCTCTGATGAACAAGCCAACAGTCACCTTTTTGTGCCATTGCCCCAGCCCCAGACACCAACTGAGACAGATCCCAGCCTCCTGGGGGGTCCACTGCAGTCCCTCAGAGACCCAAATGATCTTTGGTGGCTCCAGAAGGCTTTTTATCAGCCCTAAGTCAGGGAGGTGACTCAGCTTGAGACCCCCCAGAACCACCCCAAATAAGGAAAATATTAATGATTGTAATTAACACTTAAAAGTGCTTATTGTGTGCATAAAGTATGATCCCACTTCATCTTCATAACAACCCTATGAGATTAGTACTATTTTTATCCCTCTTTTACATTTTGGGAAACTGAGTCTTAGTTAAGTCATTTGAGTCATTTACTCAAAGCATAAAGCAAAGAAGTAGCAGAGCCAGAGCTCACACACAGATGACATAAAATTTATGGTCTTAACCAGTCCACTTTACTAGGATGTCCCAATTTGTTGCAGAATGTCCACGAGCCCCCATCAGCTTCCAGTCTTCTGTGGACTTAGAAGCAATATGACTGCCCCACGTACCCTCACAGGAGAGACCAACCATTTGGTAGAGTTGCCCGGTCCCCAGGTTTCCTGGGGGTGTCCTGGTTGCCCGAGGCCATCTTCCACCCGAATATTCTCCTTCCCATCAGTTCAGTTTGACAAACATTAACAAACGCCTATGATTCTCCAGGCCTGGTAGTAGATGCCGGTGGGCAAAATAAAAAATGATACAGGGTTTGCCCTCGAAGGTACCATCTAGTAGGGGTGGAGAGCTGCACACATAGGCACTTCTACTATCGTCAGTGAAGGTATGGGCAGAATGCTGCCGAACGCGAGGAAGGCACTGAGCCAGCTTTGGGGTTTCAGGGAGGCGTTCTGAAGGAAGTGATCCCTGAAATGAGGCTTCAAGCATGAGTGAGCTTTAGTTTAAAAAAAAGAAGAAGAAGAAAGAAAGAAACAGAAAGTGGGAAGGGCACTTGAGTCAAAGAGAACAGCCCAAGCAAAGACACAAAGCCATGGAAAAGCCTGCTGTGTGCACAGGATTACAAGGAATTCAGTGCAAGGCAGAAGGGGCAGAAGATGAGGCTGGTTACGGAGGGAGGACCCAATTCATGGCAAGTTTTATATGCCAGGCTGAGAAGATGGGATTTTTTTTATCCTAAGGGCAGTGAAAAGCCAATGATAGGATTCTGAACAGGAGAATGACATGGTCTGATTTGTATTTCAGAAAAACCAATTTGGCTAAAGGGTTTTAGGATGGCTGTAGGAGGAACAAGACCAAAGCAGGAAGATCAGTTTGAAATCTATTGGAAACAGAACAGATACAGATAAAGAGGGTGGGCCTAGGGTATATTCTGCATATGATGACCCTCTGTCCCCCCAGCTCAGCCCACGGCCTCTCATCTTTTTCCTGGATTATTTTCCTAACGCCCCCAGGGGCCGTCTGCAAGGTGTCTGTGTCCTCAGCAGTGGCTCCTGACATCTTTTGATATCACTGGCATATTTAATGAAAGTCACTGTTCCTGTTCCTCTGCTCTTCCAGATCATTAATAAAACAGTGCCACCAGGCCAGACTGAGCAAATTCTCCCTCCTGCTACGCCCTCCACTTCCTCCAATGGGGAACACTGCTCCGGGCTTGTCACCAGCCTGGGTAGACTCATCCTGCTCTGCTTCTAAACCTGGTCCCCTGCACAGGCGTCACAGCCAATTTACATTAAAGTTTTAGGTGCAGCCAGCCTGCAGTGGATCTGAAGTGTCACCCGAGTCCAGGAACACCGCATCTTCTATACTTCCTCTGCCTACAGGGGTAAGAGTCTGCAGAGTCCTCTCTGTGGCAGTGCTCTCCCAGAAACACAGGAACAAAATTCCCGGCACTCTCAAAGAGTAGGAAAGATGTGACCTCAGTTGCTTAGGTAGTTTGTCTGCCACAGTTGGAACTTGGATCCAAGGAGGAAAATACAATGATGCTGCTTTTCATGCATTATGATCTCTCTGAATCTTCAGAGTGAAAAAGTTAATATTATCATCACGTCTATTTTACAGATAAGCACATCTGAGTTCATAAAGGTTAAAGAATTTGCCCAAATCACAGTAAGTTGAAAAATAAGCTCTTGAATTCTGGCAGCCTGACTCCAGAGCACATGGTGTTAACCACTGTGCCGGGTAGATACCCTACGTTTGGGTACCCCTTTGAAAAGCAAGGGCCTGGGGAGGGGATGGTGAGTCTTTCTGGATATGGAGCCCTTGCTACGAGCTTGGAGGTTCTACATACTCCAAGGCAGCCCGGAGCAGTGGTAGAGCCCCAAATTTGAAAGCAGGAGGCAAGAACTTTCTTCCCGGCTCTGCCTCAACAAGCTATGAGACTTTGAAGAGTCAGTGAACCTCATATGGCATCAGCTTCCTCATCCAGAAAATCTGTGTTGGGTTGGATAATCTCCATAGTTCCTCTGAGTCAAAAATGCTTTGATGGCAGGCAGGGCCGTCTCTCACGAAAGGCAAAGAAGCGAAGGCACACATTTAAGTTAGGTTGGCCCAAGGAGACCTCAGGGGATAAGAGATTAAGTTAAGGGAGGGTGGTAGGAAAAGGGGGCCCCAAAAAGGCAAGGAGAGCCTACATTCTGGATTTACCAAAAGCACCTTGGCTCAAATCCTTTTTTTTTTTTTTTTTTTACGGTACGCGGGCCTCTCACCTATGTGGCCTCTCCCGCTGCGGAGCACAGGCTCCGGACGCGCAGGCTCAGCGGCCATGGCTCACGGGCCCAGCCGCTCCGCGGTATGCGGGATCCTCCCGGACCGGGGCACGAACCCGTGTCCCCTGCATAGGCAGGCGGACTCTCAACCACTGCGCCACCTGGGAAGCCCAAACCCATTTTTTAAACAACTGCTCTTTGAATGCCCAATTTGGACCAAGCACTGTCCTAGAGATTGGGTGTACTGCCATGAGCGAGCTACAATACATCCCCAACTTTATAGCGTTTACCTTCTGATGAGGAATAGAGACAAACAAGGAATTATGGGCATAAGTGTCTGCGATGATGTCATGGGAAGTACTGTCTTTTTCTTGTTCTGCTCTAAGCTCTCAAGTTGGTCGCTGCAGAGCTGCCCCTAACCTTGCGGACAGTGGCTGCAATGCAGCACGGCTTTATAATATCAAGAACCTTGCAGTAGCACATGATATGGTTGGTATTTTACTGTTCTTGCTTCTCTGATCTCATGCAATTGCCATATTTTGCCTTCCTTGAAGCCCCCAAACCCTTAATGACATCCAAGCCATATGATAACTTCGTAAAACCCTGCTGGCTCTCTCCCAGGCACTACCGCACAAGAAGAGGAAGCACCAGCAGGCCTCCTTCTCCTCATGCTGTGTATAAACCAAAGACTCTAAAAATAACGACAACAACAACAATCATCATGTCTATTCATTGAGAACTTACTCTATGGCTAGCACTGCATTAGGTACTTTTATAGCTGCTGCTTAATACCTAAGTATCCCACAATGATTCAGGTAGTATTATCTATTTTAGAAATGAGGAGAGTTGGGCCCGAAGATTAATAATTCACCGAAGGTCCACTAGCTGAGCAAGTGACACAGTTGAGCTATGAAACTTGGCGTGTCAAATGCCAAAATCTAAAAGGGATGGTGGAATAACAGGGTAGGGATCTGGAGCCCTTAGGTCAAGAACCTACAGCCCTAGGAACCTCTACCTCCTCTGGGAAGCCTTCCCTGATAATGCCCTCTTCCTCTACCTTCCAAATGAGTCATTTTCTCCCCCCGCCTTCCTCTAGCACTTGCATGACCACTGAAGCACTTGCCACACATTGTCACGTTAATCTGGGCTTATCTGTCTACATGTCCATCTCCTACACTCTTAGAGAAATTCCCTGAAGGATTCTCTAAGGGACTTTTTTTTTTTTTTAAGCAAGTGATCACACTCAGCTGATAAGGCTAAGAGGTTGGACCTGATCTCTAATATCCTCTCTGCCTCTAAAATTCTATGATTCCAAGGCTTGTTGATTCTATTCGAAGGTTTACCAGACTCTGTGGAAGCCAGAGGACTTTGCCCTCCATAAGTCCTTGACAGATCTGGAGAGTCACAAACCATGAGAGGGGGCCAGAGAGAAAGGGCTTTGCCCACCTAATTAAAGTTCTGCTTCTCCTGCTGCTGGATCTACATCTGCATGTAAGTCATTCCCCACGTTGGAGGCAGTAATGGAACTAGGATAACGTGCTAGACAGGGCTGTGCTTTAGAGTAACTGTGGAGCTCTCACAAACACAGATATCTGAATCCTACTCCAGACCTAAGTTTTGGACTCTCTGCGAGTGGAGTCTAGATATTCAGGCTTTTTAAAAGTTCCTTAGTTGATTTTGAGGTGCAGCCAAGGGAGCGAAGAAAAGGAACATAGCCTGACTAAGACATTTGCATCTCAGGGATTCCAACCGTTAGGGACTTTCTTTGGACCCAAAAAAAGGACTCTTAGTGTATCACGAGTTGACTCATAAATGGGTACCACAAAGCCTTTCTATACACTGGACAAACATCCCACCCTCCTGGACTCTCACTTCCTTTCATACCTTGCCGAGGACAGTCAGCATCAACTCCCTACTCATATAAGTAGATTTTCCCTTTGTCTCCCCCTAAACTTGCTGTCTGCTTAATTTACACTTTTACTCAAGAAATAGAAAAGACCCAGAGTTCCCTTACCTACCTAGGAAAATGATGCTACTCATCCCTTTTCAGCAAACATGTTTCTAAGTATTTTCCCTTTTTCCTCACACTATCTTTGTTTGTTTGGTGATTCGTTTATTCATTTATACATGGACGCACTTGTATGAAATCCAGTCCACGTGGCACAGGTCAGCTTTCACAGAGCTATGATGAGGAGGTTACTCTGCTTCGTATCCAACTTTTTTTTTTTTTTTTTTTTTGGCACATTCAAAAAAATTAGAATAAAAGTTCCTAGAGGGTAGACATTTTTATCTGTTTGGTATTTCTGTATCCCCAGTGTCTATATCAGTGCCTGGCATAGAGTGGGTGTTCAGTATATACTTAGTGAATGAATAGATCCATGAATAAATATGCAAAAATAGAAGGCATAATAGCCAGTGATTTCTCCCACTCTTGGCAGTGTTCAAACGGAGCATCCCATCTGTCAGGGATGCTGTGAGCAAGGTTTTTCCAATTCGAGTTATATGAACAAAATGTAATCCCCCCTGAGGAGCACACACTTCACTGGAGAACAGTGACAGAAAACCAAATTACAACAAAACGAGTCCTAGATTTGGAAGCATGTGGAATGTGCCGAGAGAGTACAGAGGAAGGAAGGTCAAGTGCTGCCTGGGATCATCAGGGCCGGCTTCATGGACCAGGCAACTTTAGATCTAGGATTTGAAGAATGAATAGGAGTTAAATGGGTCGAAGCCAGTGCACCTCAAACAAAGGTAAGAGAAAGCCATGCTAAAGAGCACGTCAGCCTCAACAAGCAGTGTCTGTTTAAAGAACAGTGAACAGGGTGTCTGAAGGACAGGGCGCTTGAGAGAAGCTGCAGAAATAAGTGAGGAATAGTTTGTAAAAGGCCTTGTACGCCCAGCCAAGGTATTGGGGCATTATCTTGGAGGTAATAAGGAACCACTGAAAGTTTTTTAATCACAGGACGGACAAGATCATTGTTTTTCCTTTGTATGGAGCCCTAGACTGACAACAATGCGGAAACTGGATAAGTGAATGAAAGTGGGGCAAGAGTCGGGGCAGAAGACCGGTTCAGAGACTCTTGAGGGGTATGTGAGTGAGACATGATCAGAACCTGAGCACAGGCAATGAGAGCGGGCCCGCTGAGGAGAGGCAGGGGTTTAGAATGTTTTCAAAAGTAGAATCCATACATGTTGAGGACTAATTGAAAATAGAAGATGATGGCGAAAAAGGGACGAAGAGCCACAGGCAGGACCAAACCACATCAGGCACCTTTGTCATCCCACTGGTCCTGCAAGGGTTCTCCTGATTCAGGGATCTCCAGGCCCAAAGAAATGGGAGCCGAAAAATTCAACACAAATCCGTCGAACTTAGATACCTGTTTAGCTTTAGGGATGTCCTGTGACTGTAAGACAAATGAGGCCAGGAGAGTTCTGGGCTCTCCAGGAAGACAGCAAGAAGGCCCCAGAGCTCCACCAAGGCACCAGAATGCTCCTCAGGCTAGTCAAGGTAATAACCATGTGCTGGCTCAACAGTCCTGACTGTGGTAAGTTCAGGAGACGCAGTGATGAGACAGGTCTGGTCCCTGCTGTGGAGAAGTGCACAGAAAAGTACACAAGATCGGTTTCCAGATGTGAGCACAGGGTTTTAGGAATTACCAACACCGACTGAGAATGTCCATCCCGCCACCCCACACCGCCCTGGAAGTGGTGGAGTCAGATTTCTCCCATCTCTTTCAAAGGAGAATGCAGTTTTACACAGAAGAAAATGAACTCATAAAATGCACTGCCCCTCCAAAATACTGCCAGCTAGAAAAGTAAAAAGTATTTTTAAAAGCTCCAAAATATCGAGATGAACTCAAATCCTAGCGTGGGTTACAAGAAAGCCTGATTCTACTCATTGATTCACGAAAAAATTTATCAAGCATTGACTATGTGCCCATCACAGTTGTAGGTTCTTGAAGATCATTTCTGCCTCGATGTGTTCTCAAGTTTATTGGGTGCCAAATGCGTGTCACACTCTTCTAGCTACTGGAGGTTCAATATTACCTCACCTGGACTACTGCAAAGCTGCCAGTCTTGCCACATCTCTTACAGTCTACGCTCCAGAAAAACAGCCACCGTGTCTTTTAAAAATGTAAATCAGATACAGTAAGTCCCCGACATTCGAATGAGTTCCGTTCCAAGAGTGCGTTCCTAAGTCCAATTTGTTCGTAAGTCCAACAAAGTTAGCCTAGGTACCCAACTGACACAGTCGGCTACATAGCACTGTACTGTAAGAAGTTTATAATACTTTTCACACAAATAATGCATAAAAAACAAACAACACAAAAAATAAAGAAAACATTTTTGATCTTACAGTGCAGTACCTTGAAAAGTACAGTAGTACAGTACAACAGCTGGCATCCAGGGGCTGGCATCGAGTGAACAGGCAAGAAAAGTTACTGACTGGAGGAGGCAGAGGAGGTGGGGGATGGCAGAGCTGAAGGATCGTCAGCAACAGGAGATGAGGGCAAGCTGCAATTTCACTCACACGTGACATCGATGGAACGCACGTTCGAATCTTTGAAAGTTCGCAACTTGAAGGTTCATATGTAGGGGACTTACTGTAGATCATGCCATTCTTTGCAACCTTCTCTTTCTGCAGAACTCCCCACCCACTACTGACTTCTAACTTCCCACCCTCACCTCCCACCACTTCGTTTTGCTGCCGCTATTCTCCACTCCAGCTATGGTGGAGTTCCCTGAAGTTTCTAGAACACATCAAGCATGTACCTGCCCTAGGACCTTTGCATTTACTGTTACCTCTGCTGGCAACACCTCTACCCTAAAGATCTCTATAGATCACTTTTTGATCTCATTCAGGTCTCAGATGCCACCTTCTCAGAGGCTTCCTGCCCTCATCTTAACTAAATATGATCCTATCCTTCCCCCTCAGCACTCTGTCCAGGTCTCAGATGCCACCTTCTCAGAGGCTTCCTGCCCTCATCTTAACTAAATATGATCCTATCCTTCCCCCTCAGCATGTCACACCACTTTTCCTTTTCTTTCTTTTCTTTTCTTTTTGGTGTGGGGGGGTGCGCACCGAGCAGCATGCAGGATCTTGGCTTCCCGACCAGGATCGAACCCGTGCCCCCTGAAGTGGAAGCGTGGAATCTTAACCACTGGACCGCCAGGGAAGTCCCACTCTTCCTTTTCTTTAGAGCACACACACAGTGACTGAAATCATCATTGTTTTTCTGTTTGTTCACTGGTTTATCATAGAACATAAACTCCATGGGAGCAGAAAACTTGGTCTTTTGGTTCACCACAGTATTCTCAGGGCCCTGACTGGAGCCTGGTAGAGCGAGTGTCAGTATTTCTTGAGGAGATCAATGCCCACTCTGCAGGAATAAGCGTTTTTGGAAAGATACACCTGTGAGGGGAGATGTCAAGCTTCCTGGGAAGCCTTGGGGTAGAAAGGTAAATGGTTAAAGCCAGTGACCTCAGAGAACAGCCAGTTTTGTTCATTTGAAAGCACCAACAGGACCACAGTAGTATTTGGAGGGTGGTTGTGAGGATGTTTCTAAGCACATTTCATTCTCTCCACCTTAGCCCTCTCATGGACACCTTACTTTTCCTCCAGAGTGTGTGGCCTCATGATAACCAACATTCACAGTACACTATTCACTCAACAAATCTCCAGTGATAGTCTGTACCAACAATTGACAAAGGCCTTCTCACTCACATGATCTCATTTAATCCTCATGAGATTGTTCATACAGATGAAGAAACAAGAGGCTCAGTTCACTGCCTAGAGTTTCCAAGCCAAGAAATAATGAAGCCAGAACCAATCCTTGGTCCTCCGGCTGCCAGGGGTCTCCTTCCGCCAAGCCTGAAAAAGTATCATGTCAGGCAAGACCAAGAGACAACATCCCCTGTCATTGAAAGGAAATCAGGGCTGGGCCAGGGGCCCAGGACAGCCTGAGGGGGCATTGTTCCTGCCCCTCCCTGTTCCCCAGAGAAAACCACTTGGGCTCTATCTTTTGGAATTATCCACAGAGAGAGGGCTGACATTCCTCTGCCCTGCTGCCTACCCATCAAGGGGAAGCTGGTGATTAGCTGCTTTTATGTACCTTTTCCTCAGCACATTCTCCAGGAGGCTGATTTATTTTAATGCCATTTAATTTCTCTTAATTTTTAAATGTTAAAATATGGGATTAGGTCATATCATTGCCCAAATGAAGAGCAAATGGACTTGGGCAAGCACTCAAAGTACTCTCTCTGACACATGGCTGGGGGATTTTCTTGTACACTCAACTCCAGGGGTGTTCTGGGGCCTCCTTTCACAAGAGGGTGCTAGGAGCAGACTCCTAGGACTCCCAGCAGATCCAGATGCTGTCTTGATAGCTGTGCTCTCTCCCCACCCCTCTAATGATTCTCTTCGAAGCTGACTCCCCCATTAGTTCCTTCTGAGAGGCTGGAAGGCACAGACTCAAGATGATTCTTCCCGAATCCTAGGGGAGAGAGTACAGTGGTATGGTAGGCAGCGAGCAGAGCCTCTGGAAAGCCGCTGGACAAAGTGATTCCACGTAGACTCTCAACAGAGTCTACACAGATTCCAATACATCCTTCCTGGATGGAAAAGGAAAAGCAGAAGCACAGGAATTGAGACAGAATTGTCTGGAGCATTTGGGGGTCCCCACTAGCATTACTAGTCATTCTGAGAATGTCCCAGAGTGTCGCAGTGGGAAGGGACTCCACACAGGAGTGCCAACCTCGGGCCATTTTTTAAGCGTAACGAATGTGAGGCCCAGAGAGCAGAAGTGGGTCTTGCCTGTGGTCGTCAGAAGCGATAATAACTAGAATATAATGTTCTTGCTACCCGTTCAACGCATCTTCTGTGATACCACATTGCCTGCTCCTGGTTTGATTTTTTGACTCCATCACTGGCTCCTTTTATGATAAATGGGACAGATTCCTTTCTTGACCTTGTTTCACATGCCTCAAAAGTGAGGCAGGTTATTCATTTCTTCACTTCTTCATTTTTCATTGAACACCCACTGTGTTTCAGGCATCATGCGACAAGGAATGGGAGAGAGAAAAAGGACTTGGTCCAGGAAGGAAAGTAAGTCACAAGACAAAAACAAAATTTTTTTTAAATAATTTTAAAAATCTGCATTTCAATAAATATAAGGGTCTCATGAAAAACAGATGCTGTGTTATAAATATTCAGAATAAGAGAATGCTTCTCCACAAAGCCTTCCCATCAGAAAGAGGTATTTGAACTGAACACTGAAGAACGGGTAGGATTCTTAGTGAAAGGCAAACCATGAACAAGGGCACAGAAGAAGAAACGACAAGTGTACTTATGTGCCTACATGGGAATCGTAAAAAGTGAGACTATAAGCGGAGTGGTGAACCAGGCCACGGAGGCCCTTGAATACCAGGAGATGGACTGCTGCAAAAAATGGGAGGCCCTTCAGGATTTATTTGTGTGGGAAAATGACAAGACTAGAATGGTGTTTTAGGAGGGGAATCTCATAACGGTTGCTAAAATGAACTGAAGGACAAGGAGAATGAAGTTGGGAAGATGTTAGAAAGTTATTGTTTATAGTATCATAATAATAGTTACTTCATACAGGTATGGTAAGGATTGAATGGGAAAAATCAATGTTAGGCACATTGCAACAGATTCTGTTGCAAACATACAAATGTTGGCTGCTATAATAATAATAATTATTATTATAATTTTCATTATTATTATGTAAGAGGTTATCAACTCTGAGGTAGTGGTAGTAAGGATGGAGAAGAGAGGAATGGACTTAACAGACATTAGCAATACGATAGTCCCCCTTCATCTTTGTGGGATAAATTCCAAGACCCCCAGTGGATGCCTGAAACTGCAGATAGTACTTAACTCTACAAATAGTACATTTTATTCCTGTACATACATGCTTATAGTTGAATTTACAAATCAGGCCCAGTAAGAGATTAACAATAACTAATAATAAAATAGAACAATTATAACAATACACTTTAATAAAAGTTATGTGAATGTAGTCTTTTTCTCTCACTCAAAATATCTTATAGTACAAATTTAATGCTTTTTCCATCTTAACAAAGCACTTTATCACTCACTGCGGCTGTAACTTTTGTAGTGTGACAGAGATGCGACAGCACAACTAGCATGAATTTCTTTTTCCTTCCCAATTTCATGGTTCTTACCGTAGATCTTAGCAACCTCAGCACAGGATTTTTTCTTTCCTTATTAAGTGGTGAACTTGTGCTTTTTCACTTAAAGGAAGCACTTTGCGGCTTCTCTTTGGCACATCCGAATTGCCAGCATCACCATTCTTGTGCTTTGGGGCCATGATTAAGTAAAATAAGGATCCCTGGAACACAAGCACTGCGCTTCCGCGACAGTCGATCTGATAACTGAGCCGGCTACAAAGTGACTAATGGGCGGGGATACGCTGGACAAAGTGATGGTTCACTTCCGGGGCGGGATGGCCCAGGATGGCACCAGATTTCATCACTCAAAACGGTGCACAATTTAAGACTTAGGAATTGTTTATTTCTGGAATTTTCCATTAAATATTTTCGGACCAAAGTTGACCACGGGTAACTGAAACCGCAAAGAGTGAAAGTGTGGTTAAGGGAGGACTACTGTACTCGGATAACAAGGGGGCGGAGTCATAGGTAAACTTGGGGACTTCCAGCCAGGGTGACCGGAAGTTGTCTGATGCCATCAATAGAAAGCGGGAAGTCAGGAAGAACAACTCCTAAGGACAAAGATGTCAGTTTAGTAAAGATTCAGTTTGAGGGGCTGACAGGACATCCTGTGGGAGATACTGTGCAAGTGGCTGGAAACAAGCTGCTGGGCTTGGAGAGCTAGAGTCCTTGACTGAGAACTCTCCACGCAGGAGTAACAGCACAAACCACTAAGGAAGATGCTGAGGGATAAGGTAGAAGGGGAAAACTGGGAGGGAGGAGAGGATCTTGGAGAGGAGGTGGAAGAGGGACCACCTAGAGAGTAAGTGGAGAGTTCAGTGTGATCGAAGCCAAGAGGGGAAAGTTTCAAGGAGCTAATGATCATTCTTATCTGATGGGGGCTGGGGGGAATCAGGAATAAGTTATTATATTTGGGAGAATGAGAAGTGCCTGGTGGGTGATAGTTGGGCAGGAGGTAGAAAAAATGAGAAAGCAAGGGGCTAAGTGAACGAATGAGTGATGGGGAAATAGAGACAGATGTCTACTCTAAAATTTCAAGAGTCTGTTGAAAGTGAGATGGGAAGAGAAAATGATGGGAGAGGAATTGAACAAAGTGATATTCTTGTCAGGATGGGGTTTGTTGAGCATGCTTAAAGTTAGAAGGAGGAGATTCAATGCTGAAAAAGAAAGAGCTCAGGGCAAGTTTGTGAAGGCAGGGCAGGAGGGGCACTGTGCCGGAAGGGAAGGGAGAGGTTTTTTTTTTACTGTGAGACCAGTGACAAGTAAGGACGAGGGACAAAGTTGGGAGATCAGCGTGCAACGGAAGAGTGTTGACCAAGCTCACATTGTTTGGCTTCATTCTCTAGGATGAACAAAGCAGTGCATGACTGGGAGGTCCTCTCCTCAAGTGATTTGGAAATTGCCACATGCAAGCCAGGGCAGGAAAACAGTTTCCAGTCCCTACATGACCTAGCGTTACTGTATACAACCAGGAAAGCGCTATTTGTCATTCAGCTATCAAGGCAGTAAATGCTACCTGGCCCATTCCAAGAGCTGTTTTCTTAATAGACACAACTCTGTACACCACATCTGAATACACTTGATTCGGGAATTAGCCTTTATTCCCTCTCCATATTATAAAAAAATATACATATACATACACATGCAATTCTTCCTATCTAGATGTCTTGTTCGATAGTCTCTATGGACTTCGATATGGATCTAAATCCATTACCCTCCTGCTTGAGACCTTCCCCAGCCCCCAGAGACCTCAGATCTTTGGGGGTCTGCCTTGCCGGGCAGCTCAGTTGACCAGGAAGCGTGTCTTACACCTGCTGGAGCCATTTTTCCTTTCCCCTGAGGCGCCCTGCCCAGTGTTGGGTTTAGAGTGCCATCCAAAACACAAATAGACAACCAAACATAAACCAATCTCATTAAAGAAAATAGGGAAACTTCTTCCTAGAAGGACAGCTCTGGTTTGTACGCTAAAACAGAAAGAGGAACCCCCTAACTCTCCCTCACAGGCCACCAGGATGACAATGCACTTGGGTTTCTACAACAGCCCCTAACTCCCTACCTCCCTCTCTCTACATTCTGGTCTCAACATACTATCTAAAATGCAAATCGGACCACGCACTACAGTACTAAAAACCTTCCTAAACCCCCTGGAAACTCAGTGGAAATCCTTAGCATCAAGTACAAGTCCTTCAAGGTTTGGCCCCTAGAGCTTCTCTAAACTCATCTCCCCGAATTCTACCCTCAGTCTTCAGTCATTTGGAAGAGCTCTTGTCCACTTGAGGCCTTTGCATACTGATCCCTTCACTCAAAGCGCTTTCTCTACCACCTCCCCCTCCCTGCTTTCACCAAAGCCAACTCCTT
>NW_021145855.1:2877-50000 GCF_002837175.3 Physeter macrocephalus | reverse complement strand
TCCTAAGGGTAATCTGTGCTCCTGAGCCAAGGCTCCACTGGTCTTGCCTTCTGACCCCAGAGGGGACCTGGGGAGAGAGAATAACACAGGCACCTCCATAGGTGCCGCCCCACAGACGGCAGCTGCACTTCCAGCTCTGGTGCTGGGTGCTGGGTTTGAGGCACTGTGACAATGTGGGATAAAGGGGAGGGACTTCTGTCTTCAGTGAGCCAGGGGCTTTCTGGAAAGAGGTGGGCCCTGAAAGACACATACAGCCTGTGGCTCTGACTGAATTCCAGAGTGAGGTGAGGTCGCTGAAGGGCGGGTGGTCCAGGAAAGGTCCCCTGAAGGAAGGGGCCTCAGAAATCAGGTCCTGCTTCTCAGTTACCGAAAGCCCAAGGTGAGGAGGGGAACTTGCTCAAGGCTCCACAGCACACTGGTGGGACTCGGCCTGTTCTAGAATGATGAGGTGGCTTTACAGAAGAGCCGGGGAACAAGTTGGGTGTTAGAGCAGAGTAGGGGCGGGAGCTTATGGGCAGAACTCAGGAGCAATGCGCTTAGCCTTTGGAATCCAACAGACCTGAGTTCAAGTCCCAGCTCTGCCATTTGCCAGCTGTTGACCTTAGCAAGTCAGTTCCTTAAGGTCTCGGAATGTCGGCGTCTTCATCCGTGAGGTGCAGTCCGCGGGAGTGCCTCCCTCACGGGCTTGTTCTGAGGAGGAAATGAGTGGATGCATGTGGAGTGCCTGGCACAGCGCTTGGCACATAGAGCAATAAACGGTAACTTGAAAAAGCAGCGTGTTTCACCCATCGTCCTGTCCCCGCAGGCCTCCCGCCTCATTGTCACCTTCGACGAGCATGTCATCAGCAATAACTTCAAGTTCGGAGTCATTTATCAGAAGCTTGGGCAGGTGTGCTCACCACCTCCTCCCTGCCCCCCCCACATCTGGCCATGTACCTGGGACCTCAGACCTTTGCCAGGGAGAGCACCTGCCCAGGGACTCAGTTTCCCAGGAGCTCAGGGGCTGCCAGAGGTCCCCCTTCCAGCCTTCCTGGGTGTGAGTGGGGGCAGGAGGCCCAGCTCGATGACCTCTGCCCTCTGTGCATCCCTAGACCTCCGAGGAAGAACTCTTCAGCACCAACGAGGAGAGCCCCGCCTTCGTGGAGTTCCTCGAATTCCTTGGCCAGAAGGTCAAGCTGCAGGACTTTAAGGGGTGAGCATTGGGGTGGGACAAGCAGAGGATAATCCGACCCATGCCCTTGGGCAGGGAGGGAGCCCCCGTCCTGGCCCCGTGGAGGCCTGGCTGGGGCTGGAGACTGAGCCGTGGCCTGGGGGGCCTGGGGCAGGTTCCGAGGAGGCCTGGACGTGACCCACGGGCAGACGGGAACCGAGTCTGTGTACTGCAACTTCCGCAACAAGGAGATCATGTTTCACGTGTCCACCAAGCTGCCCTACACAGAAGGGGACGCCCAGCAGGTAGCCTGGGCACCCACCCACCTGCTTCCCACCTGTCCTGCTGTCCCCCATTTACCTACCCATTCAGTGTCCACCACACCAGACTCAGTGGGCCCTGGGATAGAGAGATGGAAATGATCTAGTCCCCCAACTTGTGGCTTCTAGGTGGGGCAGGGTGACAAGCTACTGTGATGTTGTGAAAGCCTCAGTTTCCACATCTGTGAAATGGGGATAATAATGGCACCTACCTTATAGGTGAGCATAAACGAGGGTATGCACCCAGAGTGGCTAGAACAGTATCTGGTACATAGCAGGAGCTCAGTAAATGCGAGTATTTTTACAGGAAATGAAGGGTATTGTCAGGTCACATGGGGGCACTTAGACTGGGCAGAGGTGGGAGTCAGGCAGAGCTTTCAAGATGAAGTGACTTTTAGGCTGCAAAGGAGGTAGGAGAGGGAGGAGGAGCATTCTGGGGGAAAGAATGGCTCCTATCTTCTGCAAGGGCCTGGTGATGAGGAAGTGCAAGGCATATTCCTGGAGCTGAACTTAGAAATTTGTCACCTTGTCCTAAGCTTCCTGCAGGGCTTTCCTCCTTATTTCCCCATGCCCCCACTCCAGGGGTACAGGGGGATACAGAGGTCATGTGAGAAAAATGGAAATGTTTATTCCTTATTTTTAATGTCTTTTAACTTTCTTTTAATAGATTCTCTGTTCATTTTAACAACAAAGATATATTGATGGAACTTATTTGTTCAAGAGGGGCCCATATTTGCGGTATTTAGACAGGAGGAGGGTGAGAGGTAGGGCCTGGGGACCAAGAGTCCCGGGTTCAAGTCCCCTAACTCACCGTAGGGCTTGCAAGTCACTTCTGTCTTGGCCTCAGTTTTCTCATCTGTCACAGGATTCCAAGAAAACGAAAATAATTTCAAGACAAGTTTCTCACCACATTTTTTCGGGGGGAAGCAACTCCTTAGACATGCCCTCTGCCTACCCCAAGCCCCCCGCACCTCTGCGGGCCCCCTCCCCACACTCCGCGGGCCCCCGGCCAGGTGGTAAAGGCTGTGGCCCTGTGCTCAGTTGCAGCGGAAGCGGCACATCGGGAATGACATCGTGGCTGTGGTCTTCCAGGACGAGAACACGCCCTTTGTGCCGGACATGATTGCGTCCAACTTTCTGCATGCCTATGTGGTGGTGCAGGCCGAGAGTGGGGGCCCCGATGGCCCCCTGTACAAGGTGGGTGATCTCGGAGCTTCCCAAGGGCATCAGCCACCATCCCAGCCCCACCCTCACTCACTGTGAGGCCTCTCTGAGCCTCAGTTTTCCCAACCGTAAGTAGGGGGACTGTCCGGAGGGCTCTGAGCGCCCCCTCTTACTCTGATGATGGAGGAGTCCCATCCTGCCCTCTCTGCCCCCTGAAATCCCTCCCCTCAGAGGGGCTGGTTACCCTCCTCCGCCCTTTAGCCTTCTCCTCCTTCTCCATCCTCATGACTCCCGAGACCCTCCACCCCTTCCCACCACTCAAATTCAGGACCAAGGATGGAGGAGCTGAAATCCTGGGGTTTACCCATCCAATCGGCAGTCACTGAACCTCCCCCGCCAAGGGGCAGCCCTGTGCCCAGCATGGGGCAGGATAGGGAGGCGAATCAGTGGTTTCTGGCTGGTGTGGGGACTCCATGGGGACAGCTGCCCTCCCTTCCAGGTCTCCGTCACTGCGAGAGATGACGTGCCCTTCTTCGGGCCACCCCTCCCGGACCCTGCTGTGTTCAGGAAGGTGAGGGGCAGCCCCCAGCCCTCCCCATCATGGGCAGAGCAGGACTAAATGGGTGGGGGCTGAGAGGGTGCACATTCTGCCATACGAGGTCCTGAAGCCCCACTGTGTGCCAGGGTGGCTGGGCTCCCCTAACTGAGCAGCTGGGGTCTGGCTTTTCTGATAAAAACTGTGACTTTATTTTACAGCGTCACAGAACAGACTATATCATTGTTTTACATTTTGTATAGCAGACTCTGTGGCCTTTCCTCACTTCTGTTGTCTTTTTGACAATTTCAACCTTCTTCTAACATGTTTGGGGAGAGGGGCACACATCTCTCTCACCTCTCAGGAGCCCTCACTTTTGAGCCTTGGCTTCAGCCCCCCCGCCAATCCCCCAGACTGAGGCAGTGGGAGACCCCAGCCCAGCTCTCCCGAGGGGTGGGCAGCCATGAAGGGCATAGGGCTCACAGGTGCCTGGGCTGGGGAGCTGAGCCCAGGGAGATGCCCTTCTGGGAGTGAAGAGGGCAGCCCCCAGGCCTCAGCAGAGCGTGGCTCAGGAGCCCCAGCCCCTTGTCTCTGTGTTCGCCTGACCCCCCTTTCTCTTCTCCGCGCTGGGGGCTCCCAGGGGCCTGAGTTCCAGGAATTTTTGCTGACAAAACTGATCAATGCTGAATATGCTTGCTACAAGGCAGAGAAGTTTGCCAAACTGGAGGTGAGTATGGGTTCTTGGGTTTGAATCCCCCCACCCCCTAGAATTTCAGCCCCTGGGGAGAGAAGAGCTATGTTCAGACCTTGGCCTTAGGGAAGGCTGCCTGGGGGAGGACAGATTTACAGATGAGCAGCGCCAGGGTCAAGGGAGAGGAAGTAAGGGTTCATAACGAATGCTCAGGAGGGCCTTGGAGGTAGGCGGGCTGCCACAGAGGACGCAGTGGAGGAGGGGCGTGGGGACATGAAGTCAGATCTTTGAGGGGCCATATCGAGCCCTGGGGGCTGCCTGTGCTACAGAGGGGCCTGAGGGAAGCCGTCTAGACTTCTGGAGCCCAGGCCCACTTCCCACTCAGAGAAGGTGGCCGCGATTGCAAATGTGGGCTGATCCCTGGGGTCTCTCCTAACGGCCCCGGCCTGGCCCTCAGGAGCGGACACGGGCCGCCCTCCTGGAGACGCTCTATGAGGAACTGCACATCCACAGCCAGTCCATGATGGGCCTGGGTGGAGACGAGGACAAGATGGAGAACGGCGGCGGGGGAGGTGGCTTCTTCGAGTCCTTCAAGGTGAAGAGCAGGGGTCTACCTGGGTGCGGAGGGGGACGGATGTGGTTGGCTTGGAATCTGGGCACGCGGTTGGGCTAGAATTGGGGGATGCCATTAGCGACAAGGTGTGGGGGTGTGGCTAGAGGTGAGCTCACATTGGAGGTGGAGTCGGGTGGGGATGTGGCTCAGGGTGGAGTTAATAGGCATGAGCTCGGGCTAGGTGGGCACGCACCTGGGATAGAGCCTGGGTGATGGTGAACCTCTCGGTGGACCTGGGCTTTAGGGTGGGCTTAGACTTGGGGGGGTTGTGTGGTCTTGGCCTGGGGTAGAGCTGCGGTTGGGAGTTGTAAGGTGGGCTCTGGCTGGGGGAGGAGTTGATGGTTGGAGGCGGGGCTAAGCTTGGGGGCGGAGTCTGCCTGGGAGCTGTGCTGAAGGTTGGAGCCCTCTGGTGCCAAGGGTGGTGGCTCCCAGGTCAGCAGGCAGAGAAGAGAGGAGGAAGCCTCTGTCCTGATCGAGAGAAAGAAACAGGTCAGGGAAGGGAGGTGAACGAGGGGCTCTAGGAGAGGGACCTGGTCTGCATGACCTTAGGTCGTGTGACCCACCCTGGCTATCTCTGGTTTAGCTTAGTGTTAAGAGCATAGACACCCTGGGTTCAAATCCCAACTCTGCCACTTACCAGCTTGAGCATTCTCTGAGCCTCAGGTTGTTGTTTTTTTTTGTTTTTTTTTTTTTTGCGGTACGCGGGCCTCTCACTGTTGTGGCCTCTCCCGTTGCGGAGCACAGGCTCCGGACGCGCAGGCTCAGCGGCCATGGCTCACGGGCCCAGCCGCTCCGCGGCATGTGGGATCCTCTTGGACCGGGGCACGAACCCATGTCCCCTGCATCGGCAGGCGGATTCTCAACCACTGCGCCACCAGGGAAGCCCGAGCCTCAGATTTTTTTTATCTGTTGTTTAGGGTAATGGCAACTTACCTCATACAACTGTTGAGAATTATTTGTGAAGCAGGGAGATCTGTGTAATCTAAGTTAAGAAGCAAAATGCAAAGCCTGCGCATCTCCCTCAGCAACTACCATCCAAAGTGAGAGGCAGAGGAGGAGAGTTCCTCTTCCCCCCACAGGGCCTAGACTCCCCCAGGCTTCACGTCCCCAGGCGGTGGCCTCTTTGCCACTGTGTCCTCCACCCACAGGAGGAGGACTGTCCATCCTCCAGGTGCCCAGCAGGCTGGCGGGGGCTCACCTTTACCCCAGGGTAGGCCACACAGCTGGAGGTGAGGGTTTGCATAAGAGGATTAGCCCAGCTGCCCAGGCCTGCCTTGGGCTGAGGCGAACAGAACTTCTTTGAGAAAAAGAGGCTTGAAGAGAGCCCTGTCTCCGATCGATCGCTGGAGACCAGGAGTGGGTGGGAGGAGCACAGACCTGGGGTGTCTTCCCTGAGGGGCGCTCCAGTGATCCCACATCTGCTGAGTGCTGGATGCTGGACCGGGCTTAAGTTACAGATTTTCTTAGAGGCAGTGGAGCCCACGGTCAGGGGTTTGGGTTTGGCATTTGGGTTCCAGACCCACCCCTGCTTCAGTTTCATCACGTGTAAAATGGACTTGGTGGCAGTGCCTGCTTCCTGGGGCGGGTTGAGTGAGAGCAACTGTAAAGTACCCGGCCCTGAAGTGAGCATTCGGTGCAGATTGACTGAGAAAAGCAAGGAAAGGAGGGAGGAAGGGAGGGAGGGAGGGAGGGAGGGAAGAAAAGCAAGGAAGAAAGCAAGCCCTAAGAGACGCTAAAAGGAGGGAATTGGGGTTTCTGGAGGTCTCTCTGCACGCTTTTGCTCACGACCCAGCGTCTTCTGCGGTCTTTACAACAACTGCACAACAGGTCATGAGGCTCAGAGGCTCAGAGGCGTGGAGTGGCTTGCCCAAGGTGACCCAGCAAGTTGGTGGCAGAGTCAAGGCCCACACTACCCTTGGCACATGTGGACCTGACTCTTGTGTGGTCTCATGGGAAGGGACTTCCTGGGGTCAACGAGATGGGCGTTGGTGGCTCCTGGGTTTCCCTGAGGGGGTGGGGCCTTACAAAACCCCTACCGCCACCTTTGCAGCGGGTCATCCGGAGCCGCAGCCAGTCCATGGATGCCATGGGGCTGAGCAACAAGAAGCCCAACACCGTGTCCACCAGCCACAGCGGGGGCTTTGCGCCCAACAACCCGGACCTGGCCAAGGCGGCTGGAATAGTGAGTGCCCTCTCCCAGGGGCCCCGCCTCCCCCCGCTGCCCTGCTGGCCAAGGGCTCATCCTGGGCTCTAGGCTAGGTCTAGCCACTGCTCTCCACGGGGTCAGGTGCCCAGGCTGTGACACTGGGATGCTGAGAGCCTGCAGCCCCCTCCCCAGCTCCTCGGCCCGCCCCACCTCCTGGCCCCTTATTCAGCTGTGTCTGTTCTGGGGCAGCTTCTGTGTCACATTCCTTATGAAGCACCTACTGTCTGTCATATGCTGGGGATTGGGCTGCTGTATGGACACCTCCTGTCAAGCCTTGAGTTTCTGGGAGCACCTATTGTGTGTCAGGCTGTGGGCACGCACTGTGTGTCAGGACCTGGATTTCTGTGTGAGCATCTGCTGTATGCCTGGCTCTGAGATGCTGGTGGGTACCGCTGTGTGTCCAGACTTGGGCTGCTGTGTGAGCACCTACTGTGTATTAGGACCCGGGTTGCTGTGTGGACCTGTACCTTGTGAGCATCTACTGTGGGCCCGGCCCTGAGATTCTGTGAGCACCTATTGTATGTCAGATCCTGGGCTACTGCGTGGACCTAACTCTGTAAGTGTCTGCTGTGTGCCCAGTCCTGAGCTGCTGTATGAGAATCCACCATGTGTCAGGAAATGGACTGCTGTGATAAGCCCTGGATATCCGTGAATCCCTTCTCTGTGTCAGGAGATGAGCTGTGTGAGCACCCATTATGTGCCAGGGCCTCTGCGGTTGTGCCCACCTATTGTGTGTCAGGACCTGGGCTTCTGTGTGCGCCTCTCCTGAGTGAGCACCTACCGTGTGATCACTTACTGTCTGCCAGGCTCTGTGGGATTCTGCTACTAATACTCAGGGGGTGTGCTGGGCACAAAGGATGAATAAGGCCTTCAACTGTGGGCCAGTCTGCTTTTCGCTGCCCAGTGGTCACCCCCCAGCACTGCACCTACTGCTCTGCTGCCCCTTCCCCATCCATCTTTCCTTCCTTCCTTCCATCCACCCGTCCTTCCATCCATCCGTCTGTCCATCCATCCATTCATTCATCCACCCACCCACCCATCATTTACTGACTGACTGCTGCATGCCAAGCAAGCCCTGTGCTCAGTGCTGTGAGGCTGTGTCACGTGGCAGGAGGGACCCCCTCCACCCCACCCCTGCCCCATGGGCTGACCTGGCCAGGGAAGCAGGGCGAGTCCTCTGTGTTCCAGCAGTCACCAAGCCCACTGTCACTGGAGAAGCAGGCCCACCCTCCTCCAACCCCAATTCACTAGCCACTCCCTTCCTTCCCCACCAGAGTGGCCCAGCCTCCTGTGGGTGGCTGTAGAGGGGCCCCAGGGACAGGGCCAGACCAGCAGCACCCACCGTGGCAGTAACCAGACCCATTTCTGTTTTTGTTTTTGCACAACTGTCCCCTCTCTTCATGTTGCTTCCTTTTCCTTCCACTCTCTCCTCTTTCCTTGTTTTCCCTTCCCTTTTTCTCTTCCCCTCCTCTACCCCCTGCCTCCCTCCACCTTCTTGCACTTGTGTATTCTGTCCTCTTGCACCTGTCTTTTTACTCCCTCTCCTCCTCTTTCGAACTGTTTTCGCCCTTGATCTTTCCTTTGTGCCTGCCCCTCCCTCTCCGTCTCTGTCCGTCTTGCTCCCCGGGTCCACCTCTGTGTCTGTCTCTCCGTGTTTCACTCTGCACCCCTTCTCATGTGACCATTTGTCAATCTCTCTCCTCTGTTCTCTCTGTGTCTCCTCCCACCTCTTCTCTCCTTCCCTTCCCCGGCCTTGTCTCTCTCAATCCCCTGCCCCACTCTCTTCTTTGTCCCTGTCTGTCTGTGTCTGTCTGTCTTTCCCTCCTTTCCCTGTCTCATTTCTCTGTGCCTCCCCCTCCCGCCATCTCTGTCTCTCTGACTCTCTCTATGTCTGTCTGTCTGTCTGTGTCTCTCTCTCTGCTCCCACCCTCTGCTGCTTGCCAGTCATTGCTTATTCCTGGGAAAAGTGCGAGTAGATTCGGACGCCGGGGCAGTGCCATAGGCATAGGAACCGTGGAAGAGGTTGTCGTCCGCGGGGCCGCCGTCTCTGGAGGCTGCCTGCACGCGCTGTTCTCTGCTCACTCTCAGGACGGAGGCCATATTGGGGACGTTGCCCCCCTCCCCCCGGGACAGGCCCGAGGGCTGGCAGGATGGAGTGCCAGCAGCTCTGATGGCACTCAGCACCTGCTTTGGGGCCTGGCACCTGTGCCAGTGCCAGTGCCCCCCCCCCCCACCAGGGGCTCTGGCCCTGCCCTGACCCCTGGAACTCTGGCCCAGTCCCTGCCTTTAGGATCTGGTACCTAAAGACCCTCTGTCCAGCTGCACGTCCCCCAATATCGCCGGTTCTGCATGGAGCGCCATCGCCCTCCTCTGCCCTAACTCCCTGTCCCGACCATGAACTGGCCTGGGGGTTTCTGCCCATCTGTGCCTCCATGGGGCCCACCTTCCCGCCTCCCCAGAGAAATGGGGGACATGCTTCTGGTGCCTGGGGCATCCCACCATAGTGTATGTGTAAACTGGGTCGGGGGGCGTCTTTCAACTCCTGGGACAGAACCTCCCCCAGCCAATTTGGAGATTCCGAGGTGTAGCAGGGGGCAGGGGCTTGGGTTGCCTCACCCACTCTCTCCCCACTGCCCGTAGGCTGCAGGTCCCATGAAGTCCTGGGGGCAAAGAGGCAGCAGTCATTCTGAGGACTTGGCCTCCTCCAATCCAAGCCCAGAGTGGCTGTCCAGCTCCCTCAGCCTTCTGCTCTTCTCCTGGACTAAGATGCTGGGTCCAGACCTGCTGTGTGACCTCAGGGGGGGCCTTTGCCCTCTCTGGGCCCGTTTCCTTATCTGTAAATTAGGACGGCTCTCTCTGGAGATGGACAGTTCTCTCATTTTTCTTGCTCATTGTCTCTGCTTCAGGGCCTGGGCAGCAGGGCCCCAGGGTGGCATGTGGGGGGCATGGGGGGTTCCTGGAGCAGGTGGGTACTGAGTTGGGACCTCTCCCCGCAGTCACTGATTGTCCCTGGAAAGAGCCCCACCAGGAAGAAGTCGGGCCCGTTCGGCTCACGCCGCAGCAGTGCCATCGGCATTGAGAACATACAGGAGGTGCAGGAGAAAAGGTGGGTGCAGCAGAGGGGGTAGGATGGCGTCCTGCGTCTCCTCTGGCTCCCCCCGACCCCCATTCAGTGGCAAAGCACAGCAGGCAAGAGGGAGCTCCCACCCTTCTCCCCCTCTGTCCCCACCGGTGACAGCTACACGGTCAAGTCCCTGCTCCGCGTCAAGCACCAGGGCCAGCTCGTCACCTAACATGAAGCGCTATCATCCAGTCCCACCTCTGCCGGCTCCCAGGGGGTCACACCTTGCACATCAAGGGGCCATAGGTCAAGGGGTCGGGGCCTGCCCAGGTCACACAGCTGGTGAGGGGCAGAGCTGGGGTTTGAGGCCTGATCCATGGAGATCTGTAAGTGCATCTGTGTGGGCGGGGTGTGGACAGCACACCGTATTACCAGCAGGGAGCCTCTGGGAAGCAGAGGATAGTTCCTGGGTGTGAGTCCTGTCTCCACCACAGTGGGGCTGTGTGACCTTAGGAAAGTCACTGTACCTCTCTGAGCCTCACTGTCCCAATCTGAAAAATGAGGATAAGAACACAACCAATGGCATGGTGCTGCTGTGGGGGTGTGTGCAGTGCATGTGAAGCAGGGAGCAGGTGCACTGAGGCCTCAGGAGTGGAGCTGGCACTGTCCTCAAAGGCAAGAGAGCCCAGAATCCCATGAATCCAGGGTTCGAGTCTTGGCTTCACCGTGTCCTAGCTGCGCGTCCCTGAGCAGGTTCCTTCCCATCTGCGGACTCCAGTTTCCTTATTCATAACAGGGTCTTAAGTAGGTGCTTCCACAGCACCTACCCCCTCCTTGGCCAGGCCAGCCCAGGAGCTGCAGGGACTGCTCTGGGGCTGGCCCCTGAGGTTGTAGGGTGTGGATACGAGGCAGGAGGCACCCATGACCTCCTCTCACCACCTGGGCCTCCTTCTACCCTTGATGCCAGGCCTGGTTATGAATCCCCCCGCTGCCCCCATGTGCCCCGCAGGGAGAGCCCCCCGGCTGGCCAGAAGACCCCAGACAGCGGGCACGTCTCACAGGAGCCCAAGTCGGAGAACTCATCCACTCAGAGCTCCCCAGAGATGCCCACGACCAAAAACAGGTTGGGGCTCGGGGCATGCTGAGCCGGGGGGCTTGGGTGTGGTGGGCCCATTCTTTCTACCCCCTGTCTGGGCCCAGGCCTGCCGGGAGTGTTGGCACAGCCATACCACGGCGGCAGGGGGCCTGATTACTCTCCTAGATCCTCCTTTGACACACACCCGCTGAGCGCTTTGTGCATGCCAAGCTCTGCAAGACAGCAGTGAGCTGGACATACACGGCCCCTGCCTCGTGGAGCTGACAGTCCAGCGTAACATAACCTAATAAGCTACTTCCAGATAGTGATGATAGAAAAATAAAGCAGAGGATGTGATGAAGAATGGGTGGGGGTGGGGCGTTAGGTGGGTGCTCAGGGAAGACATCTACCAAGGGGTGGGGTTTGAATTGGGAGCTGAGTGAGGAGTCAGCCCTGTTAGGTCTGACTTACAGTGGCATGGCAGAGGGAAGAGGGTTTCAGGTAAGAAACGTGGCAAGTGCAAAGGCCCTGAGGCATGCTTGGTGCAGTTGGAGCTGAATGAGTGAGGCTGGGCCCAGGCGGACACCGGTAGTGGAGGGGATGAGGTTGGAGAGGCGGGTGGAGGCTGGGTCACGGCTTTGAAGGCCATGTGAGAACTTTGAGACTGGCAAGGAAGCTTTGGAAGATTTTAGTTAAGAGGAGTAGTGGTGCTTTAACAAGCTGACCGTGGTCACCATGTGAAGGCTCTGAGGGTGGGGGCAGGAGCAGAAGCAGGGAGGCCAGCCAGGAGGCTGCCCCTCCTTTCAGTGCTTGTTGGCTGAGCCCCTTCTGTGTTGGCTGCCGGGGGTGAGGGGGCTGTTGAGAGGACCCGGCCTGGGCTGAAGAGTCAGGCAGGTGAACAGAGAAGCAGGAAAGGGCCACAGGGACAGGGAGAGACAAAGCTGAGCAGAGAGGGTCATTCCCACAGCAAGGAAGAATCAGGGAGGGGATCCTTGAGTAGGCGACCCCTGGCTGGTTTTTGAAAGGTGAATTTACTTTTTGGGATTTGAGGGAAGGAGTGAGACTCCAGGCAGGAGACACAAAGGCCCTGAGCATGGGACAAAATTGTGAGAGAGTTAAAAGAGAGTAGACTGTGGAGTTGGAAGGCCTGGGTCCTGCTGGTTCTCCCACCTATGGCTGCGTGACCTCGGGCTGTGTGCCCATCCTCTCTGTGCCTCGGTGTCTGCTCCTCTGTAAGATGGGTCTAATAATGATAGCAATGAGATAACTAGGGTAAAAGCACTTAGAACAGTGCCTGGCACAGAGCAAATCTGCACTAGATGGCAGTATTGTTGTTAATAGTTATGATTGAACATACAGCCAAGGAAATTGGACTTTATCTGGGGCAGTGGGGATCCAGGAGAGGGTACTGAGCAGGGGAGGGGTATGATAGGATCCGAGTGTTAGGAAGGACAGTGGCATCGGGGAGGCTCAGAGGCCCAGGGAGCTATAAGAGGACAAAAAGGCACTTGGCTGGCTGCAGGCTGGGCCGCCCTGGGCCGGGAGGGCAGGGGCACGCGGTCTTGGCCCAGGAGGTGCCCAGTGTGGATGCTGGCTGATAGGACGCTATCTGTGGCAGAGCGGAGACAGCAGCTCAGAGAGCAGAAGTGCTGAAGGACTTCTCCCGCTCCTCGTCCAGTGCCAGCAGCTTCGCCAGCGTCGTGGAGGAAGCAGAGGGTGTGGATGGGGACGATACAGGCCTGGTGAGAGGCCCAGGGAGGGGAGGTGCCCCACAACGGCCTGAAGGGGGTGCTCTTTGGTCCCTGGAGATGCTCTGGGTGGAAGCATGAGGCTGGGTGTGGTTGAGTTGTGATCAAGGGACTCAGCCCAAAGGAGTAATGCAGACTGACATTCTCTTACTCTAAAGCCTTCCATGGCTCCCCAGTACCCCCTACAGCCCAATCTCTGAGGCCATTGAAGATCTAGCCCCTCCATCCCCACCCTCGTCTCTTACCACTTCAGCCATTCTGCCCTCCTTTGCAGTCCCCCAAACCAACCAGGCTTACTCTACTTCTGGGCCTTTGCACATGCCATTTCCTCTGTCTGGAGCACTACCTGCTTCCTCCTTCCCACTTTGTCTGACTGACTCACATTCATCCTTCTCAGCTCAGCCTCATAGCACCTCGTCCTGAAAGCCTGCCTTCCTGGTCCCAGGGTAGGTTAGGAGCCCCCTTTACACTGTCATAGACCCTGGGCGCTGTCCTTGGAACCTGTCTGTCATGCTTCACTCAACAGTCCTTCGGCGAGCGCTGTTCCTTGCCACGCCCCGTGCCAGGTGCTGCATGGGCAGAGGGGACAGTGCAGACCAAGGCCCTGCCCTGTGGGGCTTGTACTAGTCTGGAATTGTACTAGTCTCTTCACAGCCTGCCTCTCCTGTCAACTTCAGGCTCTCGGAGGGCTGGGACCTTTCCTGATTTCTCTCGGTGGCTTGGCCCACGAGAACATCAGTAAATGTTTGCTGAACGAATGAAGGGGAGCGCACGTGTGCGTGTGCACGCGTGCGCCTGGGTCTGTGTCTGTTCCCACTCTGTCCTCCTTTGGTCCCCCCTGGGGCAGACATTGCTGGGCCCTCATCCTCTTTGCAGAGGGGCAAGGGTGGGGGGTTGTGGTTTGCAGTGGCGAGGGGGCGGTGAGGAGGGGAGAGGGGAGCCAAGCCAGTGCCATGGCCAAGGGCTAACCTCCCTCTTTCTCTCCTCCCCCATCCCCAGGAGAGTGTCTCATCCTCGGGGACGCCCCACAAGCGGGACTCCTTCATCTATAGCACGTGGCTGGAGGACAGTGTCAGCACCACAAGTGGGGGCAGCTCCCCAGGTACTGGCCAGGGCCAGCTTCCCCCTGCCACAAGCAGGACCAGTCTTGTGGTGGGCAGGGGACAGGGCTGGGCACAGAGGGTCAAAAGCAGTTCTCAGGCCCCAGGTGGTGGGTGTGTGATGGGACTGCCCCTGACATGGGGACAGTGGGCTGGTCATTATCCAGCCTAGGGTGGTTGGTGGCTTGGAGGGCTGGTGGTTTCCAGAAAGGCCTTGGAGGATGATGCAGGAGGCGGGTAAAGAAGGGAGTTAAGGGTGGGAGTCCCAGAGGGAGGGGCTCGGTGGGGTTGGGGAGCACTGGTGCCGACTGCCCATCCGTGCCCCCCATCTCCCTGGTGCCTCCCTGCGGCCAGTGAGGTGGCTCCCTCCTGCCTCCCTCCCCAGGCCCCTCTCGGTCACCCCATCCAGACGCCGGCAAGTCGGGGGACCCTGCATGTCCCGAGATCAAGATCCAGCTGGAAGCATCTGAACAGCACCCGCCCCAGCTGGTACACACAGCCACCAGGGGCCTGGCCACGGTGGGGGCGGGTGGCCTGGAGCCTGGCCCTATGGGGAGCCCTACCTGGGAGGGGGATTGGCTGTTGGGGAGAGGCATCAAAGCGACCAGGGGTCTCCAGGGATGGGGGCTGGACCAAGGGGCCCCCTTAATCCTGGAGGGTTGGGCTCGTCCAGCCTGGGCACAGCCAGTGACTTCTGCTTGCCTGTATCTTCCATGTCATCTGTCCTGTCACCTGCATTGCTGCCATTCTCTGTGCAGGGCTGTTAGCCAGGATGCCCCTCTGAAGGTGACACTGAGCAGGTCAGTACCAGCCCTCAGCTTCTGTTTGGTGGGGAGAGGGCAGGGGTGGGCCGACTTCTCTCTCTTCCTCTGTCACCTCTCTTGGGTGAGAGCTATGTATCTAGGTTTGAGTCCTCTGCCACTCAGTTGCTAGGTGACTGTGGGCCTCAGTTTCCTTATCTGTACAATGGGGCTAATAAATGCTGCCTCACCTCTGCCCATGAGTTTCTGGGAGGATTTGATGGGATCCTGAAAGGGACTTGGGAATTGTTGGGAGGGAGGGGTCTAGGGGGTTCCCAGTGGGATGGAAAGACCCAGAGCCTGGAACTCCAAGGGTGGGCCCTTCTGCATCTGTCCCCCTGCTTCATGGTGCCTCCATCTCCCTTTACCCTGCAGATGAGGCCGCAGAAGCACAAGGTGAAGATGCTGTGTCAAATCCAGGCAGACGGGACCTCTGCCCCAGAGGCCAGCACCAGCCTGTGGGCTGACCCCGGCCTCCCCAACCCTCCTCCTGGCCCACTCTCTGGGCTGTCTCTGCAGGGCGGAGCCATCCAGACCTGGGAGCGGGGAAGATGCTGGCACCATCCCCACCCCCTGGGCTGGGGGGCCGGTTGGGGCAGGGAGTGGTCACTTGAAACAGGACTCCAGGCCTGGCCATCCATCACCCCTGGGTGCCCCTCTGGACTCAGGGGGAGTGAGCTGGAAGGGGGGATTGAGACATCGTAGTGCGTACAGAGCCTACTATGGAGGCCGTGGGGTGTGAGGTGTGGTAGAACGAGCACTGGGCTGGGAGTCCTAAGTCCTAGCTTTTGATTTGGGTTCTGCTCTGTGACTATGGGCAAATCACTCTCCCTCTCTGGGCGCCTCTGCTATAAATGGACAAGATTATTTCAGAGGTCACTGAAGGCTGTGAGTCCATGCACCTGCCCCAGAATGGAGGATTGTCGTCCCAGGGACCTCCGATCACCCTACCCTGCTTCTTGGGGTTCCAGGGGCCCCCGGTGGGCCGAGGGGCAGGGAGCTGGCTGTGCCCATTGCCCCTCCTGGACCCTCAGTCTCTACCACAGATCTGCCGATGCCCTGTCCACTGCCTCCACGACAGACTAGTGACCCGCTTGTGGGGGAAGTGGGAGCTTCCTGGCTCCTCAGCCAGCACCCAGCTTAACCCCTGCCTTCCCATGCTCCTGGGCATGCCGGGCCGAGGGGTCTCAGCTGGCCTAGAGTTATGGGCCACACCTTTGCGCCACCCTCACCCACCGTGGAGGGGGCAGCCAGGCACAGCGGCTGTGAGCCCACATCCTTGTGTGTGTCTGTCCACACTTTTTAGGCGCCACGCCAAAGGCCAGCCTTCCGGCCCCAACACCCATTTTGGAAGCCCCCCGTGGCCGTGTGTATGTCAGTGACAGTTGTACAAAATAAATTCTATTTATCGCTATTGTACCCCGAGTCGGATGTGGCTTCGTGTGACCCCGCCCCCCACCCGGATCAACCCGACAGATCTCAGTGGCACCGTGGTGGCGAGGGAGAGCCTATTCGCCCCCGAATCAGCAGCTGGGTCTGCGAGCACCTCCAGGGCCAAGCCGCAGGCTCCGTGACCACCAGCTGTGGCTTCCCCCCCATGGCCCTGCCCTCTCTTCCACCTTGCTCCCCTCTCCACAGGGGGGAGAACGTTGCTTTGAAGGTCCAATCAGGCAGACCTAGATTGGAGTCCTGCCATCTCTTTAACTCTCTGGGTGGCGCTGAGAGACTTACAAGCTTCTCTGAGCTTCAGTTTCCACTTCTGTAAAACGGAAGCGATAGTACCTCTCCCAAGGGTTCGTCATGAGGATTCACTGAGCTGGAGCATATGGAACACCTAGCACAGCGTCTGGCACCCCGTGGGTGCTCAAGGATCGGCTTTCCTCTCCTTTCCTATGCCCAGTGAAGCTCAAGGGTTTCCCCTATGTGGCCACCTGGGGGCGCCAAGGGATTGCTTACCTGGAATGATGGGGGTGGGGAGATGGCGATGAATCTGTTTAGCTGCTGGAAGGAGCTCACAGTACAGAGCGGTTACGATAAAGGGTGACGCCCTGGCGGGGGCGGGGACGAGCATGGGGTCCAGCCTGGCTAAGGGAAGAATGGGGAAGACTCTAGAACAGTGGTGCCTGAGCATCCTGGAAAGGCTTAGGATAGTGTCCCTAGGGAGCGAGCTGCAGGTGCAAAGGTAGGAGGCGAGAGAGTGCTGCTTGCAGTCGGGAAGGGAGCCAGCAGTTCTGAATGATGGGAAGGTGATGATGGAGGGGCAGGGAGATGGGGCAGAGATGAGGCCAGAGGTCACATGGCCTTGGGTGCCAGACCAAGGGGCTAAGGCTTTATGCTGAGGGCAGTGGGGCGCCATGGAGGATGCGAGACAGCAGTAGAAAGAGAAGTGGGGGCTGCTGGTGGGGACTGGCTGGGCAATGTCAGCCCAAGGAGGGGAGGACCCAGGAGGCCATTACTGGGTGCGGAGGGTAACCAGGACAGTGGGCAGGTCTGGAAGATGCTGGGAGACTTGAGCATCTGGACGAAGGGCCTGATGTGATGTGGGGCTGAGAGAGGAGCTAAGGAGCCTTGCGGCGGTGGAGGGGGGTGTCCTGGCCTGAGTACTGGGTGAATGGGAGGGTCTCCTCTGAGGTAGGAGCACAGGAGGAAGAGCAGGTTGGGGGATTTGGGGTATGGGGGGGCAGGCACAGAATTGGGTTCCAGCGGGACTAACCATGCCTTGGCCTCGCCCCCTCCCCACCACAGCTCCCATGCCCTCCCGAGGACGATGCTGGGTGCACCCCGGGGGCTTTCCCCACAGGGCCCTGCTGTGACAGTCAGATGTCTGGGGCCACCCAGGGGTGTTGACTGACATCCACTCCCCAACCCCGTCCACCTGGGTTTGGCCCTGGGCAACCCTGGGCTCAGTGGGTCCCTTGGTAACCCCCCTCCCCTCCTGTGCCTCACCCCTGTTCTCTAACCCCTCCCAGGCCCTGGTTCTTCCCCACTCTCTGCCTCAGTCTCTTACCCTGTCTCCTCCCATCCCACCACCAAGGGCCAGTAGCCCCACTTCAGCACCAAGATCAAGAGCTTAGCTCTGAGTCTGTTCACCTCCTAGCTCTGTGACTTTGGGCACATGATTTTGGCTCTCTGGGCCTCAGGGTCTTCATCTGTATGATGAGAATGCTAATAGTCCTGCCCTTGGTACCCTGATGTGAGGATTCAATGAGGTGATACCTCAGAAAGTTCTTGGTGCTGCCCTAGCACACAGTGGGCTCAAAAAATAGTGTGTGTGGACATGCAGTTAGCCATTAACGAGGGCCATCTCCGTGACCCACAGCAGAGGCTGTGGAGTCACTCTCTGAATGGGAGATGAAGCAGCTGGTGCGGAGCCCGGCACAGGTGGCTGGATACGAGGCGCTGGGAATGTACAGTTATCAGTTGCTTCCCGGAACCTCAGCTTCCTGGGCTTTACTGGGGTTCACGATCCTTGTATAAAAGAAGTGGGGCACCCCTGCTTATATCCCTTTATGATGTGCCCCAGCCCACAGCTCTGGCCCGCAGCTGAGCTGGAGCGGAAGCAGGGGGCCGGCCTGATGAGCAGAACCTGCCTTCGCCCCTCGGCCTGCCCAGGTTGTGGCAGAGCCCCTGTCAGCGGGAAGGGCCGGCCTCTGGGCTGGGTTTCAGCCCTGGCCCCCGCCCCACCCCTCCAGGCTCCAAGGTGGGGCTGGGGGAGGCCGAGGACGAATCTGGCCTCTGGGATCAAAGTGTCCAGCGCTGTTTCTCTTGTGCCCACGCCAGCTCTGTGCTCGTCCTGGGTTCTGAGGTGGGGAGGGCGAGCCAGGACACTGACCCGAGGCTGAAATTAGGGCTTGGGCGGGGGGCGCCGGGCTCCGGGAAGCACAGGACTCTGCTTAGAAATAACTCTGGTGGTGGAAACGGCAGCCAAAGGTTTCTCTGGACGCAGGAGGCAAGAGGCCTCCATGGAGGGACTTGGGTGCCTGGCTGACCCGACAGCCGCGTCTCCCCTGCCTCAGAGCTGGGACCTGTCTCTCCAGGTCTCAGTTTCCTCACCTATAAAATGGAGGCAAAGCCCTACCTGTTGCTGTCAGGCCAAGAAGCTGTCATGGCCTCTAAGGGATGTGGCATAGACCCCATGCCCAATAAGAGGGGTCCTCCCCGTCCCCCAGCAGCTGGGGCATCCCTGGACATCCATGGCTAACTCTGGGGCAACGTTGCCAAAGAGCCGGCCGCAGGCCCAGGCCCGCCCAGTGCCAGGGCACTGGGACCTGGACATTCTCTGCTGCTCAGGCCACAGGGGGTACTTAACCAGGGACCCGGGAATGTGGAGGTCCCTCCCTCCTTCCCTGTATCCGCCCCGCCAAGGGGACAGTCAGGGACGGAGCCTCCTGAAATAACCAGATCTGGTTAGCAAGGCTAATTTTAAAAGCCACTCTGGCTGCCCCATAGGCCCTTCTGGGAAGCCATGAATGTCCCTGTGTTTGCCCCTGGGAGGCAGGGTGAGGGGAGAGCAGAGGGGCTGAGAGGACTCCCGCCCCTGACTGCCAGTGCCGGAGACCCCAAGCTGCCTCCCAAGGCCTGCCCATCCAGGGCCCAGAGCCCTGGCCCAGTACACGGGCTCAGGGGCCCAGCCTCTGCCCTGCCACTCAGAATGAACCCTGGTGGGCTCTCAGGATCCTCACCCTTTGTACTGGTCTCCCTGAAGCAGTTCTGGGCACGGAGCCTTAAGCTCTCTGTCTGTCTCTGTCTTGGCTATCTCCGACAGTCTCCATCTGCTTACTCTTTATGTCCCTTTATCTCTGTGTCTCTGCCTCTCTCTGTCTCGGACACTCGAGGTCCCTCTCTGCAGCTGTGACTCTACCCCCCTCTCTCTGGGTCCATCATGCAGGAGGCCCCCGCAGCCTCTGAGAGTCTGTAGGCTGGACTGTGCACTCCAGGTAAGGGGTAAGTGTCCACCTGGGAGCTGGGGCCACACGTGGGTCCTGGTGGGGGAGGACAGTAGTCCCGGGGACCCACAGGAGCTGTAACTGGGCAGGCAGGGGCTCTGTCATGACCTGGGCCAGCCATCCAGGCCAGGTGCAAGCAGAAGAATTGAGCTCCAGGGGTAGGGTGGCCAGATTTAGCAAGTAGAAACACACAGAGCCCAGTTAAACTTGAATTTCAGATAAACAAGGGATGATTTTTAGTTTAAGTATACCTCATGCAATATTTGGGACATACTTAAACGAAAAATCATCCCTTGTTTATCCGAAATTCAAGTTTGACTGGGCATCCTATGTTTTATCTGGCAGCCCTATGGGGGAGGCTCTAAGAATGAGAGGAGAAATTTCTTAGGGGCAGCAGGTTCTATAGACGGAGGGAACCCCCGCCTGGCGGGGATGTCACAGCCACGCCTGGGGGAAATCCCCGTCTGATGTGGGAGGAACAGCTCCTGCCCACAGGGAGCTTTCAGTTTTCTGGGGTGGGGCCAGTCCTCAGGAGCTTGGCTGGCGGGGTGCGGTGCACGTGATACACAGACACCAGTTACCTCCTCAGGGGAACCATAGACATCAGAAGGGAGGGTCTCTCCTGAGCCCCGGTGCCTCACCCAGGGCCTGGCACACAGGAGGGGCTTCATAAATATTTGTTGAATGAATGAAGAATTCTCCCAAGTCATGCCCACAGCAGTGGGGTGGTGCCTGGCCAGCAGGGGCTCCAGCACCCTACCTGCCCCTCCCAAGCTCCTTGGATCCAACGGGAGTGTGCACCGCCCTCACCCCAGGGGCTCCCCAAAGTGAGCTGTGGGGGGGGAGGAGCAGGGCAGAGGGCATAGAGAGATGATGCCAGCTTTTCTCCTACCCCACCCTCACCCCTGACCCCAATCCCAACTCGGAGTTGGCCTGGGCAAGCATGCAGGTCGGGGCTGGGAACTAGGGCAGGGTGACCTCTGGCTTCTGGCACTGGGGGCTTTTGGGGACTAAGGTAGGGGAGCAGGCCAAAGAGGTGCTGATCAGTGCTCCTTAGGGGGACGTTTGGACAGTTGGGAGATTCCTGGGACCCAGAAACTTGAGGACACTTGTTTCTGGGGAGGTAAGATTTGGATCTTCTCCTGAAGCGCATTGATCTCAGGGGCCTTCCTGAAGGGGCCAACTAGGGAGAGGCCTGTGGTTCTCCCACACCTCCCCCAGGACAGAGTCCCTTAAACAGCCTTTTTGTTCATTCATTCATACATTCATTCATTTATTCACTTGCTGATCCCTTCCTCACTGCCGCCATTTGCTGGGATGACCCGGCTCCAGGCCAGGTGATAAAAGACTGCAGCATCTCTTCTGGGCTCAGTAGGAACATACCTGTTCCAGTGCTGGCCCTGCCACTGGCTCCCCGTGTGACCTTGGGCAAGTCACTGACCACTCTGAACCTCAGTTTCCCCATCCCTACAATGGGGATAACGGCAGCAGCTCCCTGCCTGGCTACTGTGAAGGGTATGAGATGATGCCAACCCTTGGTGAAAGAGCTTCAGAGGGGGAGCCACCATGATTATTGTTGTTATTATTATTATCAGTATCATTTTTTAAAAATTTTATTTCTTTTATTTATTTTTGGCTGCGTTGGGTCTTCGTTGCTGCACGCGGGCTTCCTCTAGTTGCAGCGAGCGGGGGCTACTCTTCTTTGCGGTGCGCGGGCTTCTCATTGCGGTGGCTTCTCTTTGTTGCAGAGCACGGGCTCTAGGCACGCAGGCTTCAGTAGTCGTGGCTCGCGGGCTCAGTAGTTGTGGCTCTTGGGCTCTAGAGCGTAGGCTCGGTAGTTTTGGCGCACGGGCTTAGTTGCTCCGCGGCATGTGAGATCTTCCCGGACCAGGGCCCGAACCCGTGTCCCTTGCATTGGCGGGCGGATTCTTAACCACTGCGCTACCAGGGAAGCCCCATATTATCGGTATCATTTTGAGGCCCTTGTGGGTTGGGCAGGGAGTGGCTGGCCCCAAGGCCCAGGCCCCATGGCCAGTGTCACACTGAGCCATCCCGACAGGCCCGCTTCCTCTCGGAGCTTCAGCCACCTTGGCCCCCATCCCTCTTTTTCAAGGCATGTCAGCTCCTTCAAGGTGCCTCTGGCTTCTAGATCAGCAAGAAATCCTTCAGAGAAAAGTTAGAGTTGGGGACAGAGCTTGGAGTGGCCATCCGGTGGCAGGGCTTGGGCCTGGCCCCCCAACCTGCAGTGTGAGCTGGATCTGGTCCCTCCTGCTCGGGCCTGGTTTCCCCAGTTGTACAGCGAGGGGGCGGGGCTGGACGTCCTGCCACGGCCTGGACGGGGCCCTCTGTGTGTCATCCTGTTAGTAACGGGTTAGCTCCGAGTCTATAATCATATCTGCCCTGGGAAGAACTAACAGTGTCTCTGTAAATTGAGCTCTAATTGCGGCTTTTAGTGGAGTCAGCTGCTCCCCCATCCCGCCCCCCGCACACTGCTCTGAATCAGCGAGGTTGTCCCGGCCTGCCCTGCCAGGCCCAGGAATCCCCCAGGATTGTTCTGGCTCCCACTGAGCCAGCGATGGGTCAGGGACTAATGTCCTTCCAGGACCTACTGTGCATGAGGCTCTGAGCCGGGTGCTTTCTATGCAGTGGACTCCAGGTCATGTGACTACAGCTCTGGGAGGCAGGGGCTACTGGGGCTGTTTTTGCAGAAGGGGAAACTGAGGCACAGGGCAGCGAAGTCACTTGCCCAAGGCCACTCAGCTAGGATGTGGCAGAGTCTGGATATAAACCTAGATCTGTCTGATTCCGAGGCTCTGTTCCCGGCCTGAGGCGGAGGGGACACGCCCCACCCCACCCAGGGGCTCTGAGCCCCCCAGCTGATGCTCCTTCCCTGCTGGCGTTTGCTGACGAGGCCAGAGGCAGCTCCCCTTCTCAGGCGGGGCGCAGGCCTGTGGTTTCCCTGTTTGTTCTGGAGGTCCCAGCCGCTTCCCCGAGGAGACAGCTAGTGGTTCCCAGGCCACAGCCCCTCGGGCGGAGCCAGACCGCGACTGGCCGGCCTGGGAACACTGCCCGCCAGCCCCACTGGGCTCCACCAGGCCCTGGCGCTGGGTGGTCTGGGCAGGGGCCGGGGACGGCCTTGATCCTGGCCACGGGGCAGGAGCCACAACTGGTGTCAGACTTGAGGCTGCCCTGCCAGAGACCTGGAAGGGTCCTGAGGCCGGGGATGGCTAAACTGGGGCAAACATTGCCTTGCGGGGGAGCCCAGGAGGGAAGGTCCCAGGCCCCAGTTCTCTCTGAAGACCTCAAGAGAAACCTCCACCCCTTCAGGATTGTCATTGTTGGGTGGCTGCAACTCAACCACTGAGTTGGTTCAGACAGGAGCCCTCCTTAGAGGCTGGTGGAGAAGCCAGGGTTGGCAGGCAGAAGACCTAGCGTCCAGCCCTGCCCTCCTCTGGACCTCAGTTTCTCCATCTGTACAATGGGCAGGGGTCAGGACTCCATGCTTGACCAGGGCTCCACCAGCTGGGCAGGCTGTGGTTGTGGGGTGGGCAGCCCAGGCTGGAAGGATCTCAGTTGTTCCCAAAGTCATTTTCAGGGACTTCTTCCTGCCCCCACCCCCAAGTCTTATAGCCCCCGCCCACACCTCTGACACAGCCCGCTCTGTTCCCCTCTCCCAGGTGACTGCCTGATGGAGTGGAAAGAGCTCCCATGGGTTTTGGAGTCTGACAGAGCCCAGTTCAAATCCTGGCCACTGGTTCTCTGTGATCTTGGGCACGTTTCATCCTCTCCCTCCCCCATAGCTTTAAATGTCATCATGACGCTCATCCTTCTATCTCCGGCCTAGGCTCCTCCCCTGAACTCCAGACTCTTTCCCAACTACCTACCAGCATGTCCACTCCAAAGTCCAATGGGCATCTCCAAGCTAACGTGATCCAAACCAACTCTCTATTTTCTCCCCAGATCTGCTCCCCCATATGCATAAATGGCATTCCACCCCGGTGCTCAGACCCCAAACTGAAGGGGCATCCCTGCTTCCGCTGCTTCCTCCGCTCCCTGCATGCAGCCCGTCAGCAAGCCCGGCTGGCTTTAATTCCCAAACGTGTCTGGGATGAAGCCCCTTCCCACCACACTTAGCTGGTCCAAGCCATCATCACCTCCACCCCCAGCAACAGAAAGGCCTCCAGACTGCCCTCCGGCATCTGCTGCTGGCTTTCCTGAGCCCTGCATGGCAGCCAGAGCAATCTTTCCATAAGCTGGATTGTGTCGCTCCCCACGTCTAAGCTTCCCGTGTGACAGAAGAAGATGCAGGTGCCTGTCGTGCCCCACGCGACACAGTTCCTGTCCACCACTCCCACCTCATCTCATCCACTGTCTCCCCTTTCTCTGCGCTCCAGCCACATTGGTTATTTCTGTCCCTCAAACATGTTAAGAGTATTCCTGCCCCAGAGTCTTTGCACTTGCTTTATTCTACTTGGAATAATCTTTCCTCCAGCTCTTTGAAAGGCCACCTTCTTACCGACTGGGTCTCAGACCAAATGTCACCTCCTCAGACAAGTCCTCCCTGCCCACCAGCTACAGCAGGGCCCCCAGTCTCTCTCTGGACCTTGGTTTTCTTATTTGTAAAATGGGGCCAGTGCCAGTGCCCTACCTAAGAGGGTGGAGAGAGATGGTTGGCAGGGACGGGGTTGCTGAGATGCCAGCGTGAGGCAGGCACTGGGCTCCTGCGAGTCCTCCTCTTTCACTGGCACCCACAGTCCCAAGGCATGGCTGACCCTGAGCTGGCTGGACCCAGGGTCAGGAGGCTGGGAGAACTCTTCACCAGAGGTGGAAGCTGGGCTCCTCTGCCCGTTTTACTGTGTGACTTCAACTTGGTCTCTGACCCTCTCTGGGCTACCTTCCTCCCTGGCTTGCAGAAGCCAACTCCAGCCCTGAGCTTTGTCTGGGCGACAATGGAAAGAGGACTGTCCCCAGGAGATCCCTCAGGAGTGGAGGTCAGGGCAAAAGGCCCATCCAGCACTGA
Source organism: Physeter macrocephalus (assembly GCF_002837175.3). NCBI lineage: Eukaryota > Metazoa > Chordata > Mammalia > Artiodactyla > Physeteridae > Physeter > Physeter macrocephalus. Next base: position 25,571 of record NW_021145855.1, on the reverse strand, counting down.
ATCTCGCCTTGAGGCTGGATGTCAGGACAGCACCTGTTCATACCCTGAGAACAGGCAGCAGCTGCTCAGGCCTTAGCCCTGGAAGGGCTCTGGGAGAAGAGGGAATGATCACACCGTGAGCCTGTCCATATCCTGACCCAGCCCCCGTCCTCAGGCCGCGGCCTCTTAGCTACCACTGTTCCCCAACCAGGTCACCTGAGTGGGCAGGAGGCTGATTACAGGGCCCTCAGCCAGAGTGTTCGAGCCCAGGCTCACCTCAGAGACCCTGGGGCCACGCGCCCTGGCCTGGGCAGGGGGAGGGAGGGGGAGGGAGGGGGAGGGAGGGGGAGGCAGGGGGAGGCAGGGGGAGGCAGGGGGAGGCAGGGGCTCTGCCTGAGGCTGCTGGGCACTCCCCACCGGGACAAGGGCACAGGCCCAAGAGGTCAGGATCTCCTGACTGATGCCAGCAGCCCTGCTCCCTCGAACCTTTGCGGAGTTACAATCCCGACTCCTCCTTTCTCTTCCTCATCCTGCCCAGTGACCCCGCACTCCGCAGCCACGCTGCCTGCCTTCACGTCCTTCTCCATGTCCTGTTAGTGGTGGGGCTTCACGTAAGTTATCAGATTTCTCTCTGCTTCCGTTTCCTCATCTGTAATCCAGAGACAGTAACAGTCCCTGCCCTCGGAGAGTGGTTGGGCGGATAAATGAGTTAAGTGCGCTGTGAAGCCCTAGGAAGAGTGCTGGCCCTCAGGGAGCACCATGGAAATGGCCACAACTGTGCCTGTAGCCAGTGTTTCTACTACCTCAGTGATTCTAAGCCTCGGTTCCAGGGAGAGCCAGCACTGGCCGGTGGCGGCCCCCTGCCCCGCCTGCCCCTGCTGGGCTGGTGGGTCATGTGAGTGCCCCCCATCCTGAGGTTGCAGGCAGATGGCTGAGGAGCCAGAAAAGAGCCTGGAGCCATGATCAAGGCAGCATCACAAGGAGGCCCCAGGAAGCCACACAGGAACTCGGAAGCCCAAATCCTCTTCTGAGAACTTAATCCCCCACCCCACCCCCAGATCGGCTGCTACCAGATCTTGGTGGGAGGTCTCGGGGTTAGCCACCAGGGCTAATTATAAACGCTGCTGCTTTGGGGATCTCACTACCTGATCGAAGGGCTTCTGTGGCTGATGGGGCTGGGGTTGTTTTCCTTGGAGAGATTAGCGCCTCGGAGGGAGTTGGAGGAGGTGGACTGGGGGTCAGGCAGACCTGGGTTCAACTTGCAGCTGTCACTTACAAGCCATGGAAAAGGTCCCTGTGCCCTGCCAAGCCTCAACTTTCTAATCTGTAAAATGGGGATGATATCGTCCAGCTCACAGGATGGTGGTGGGGTATGTGGATGTGTCTAGCATCTGGGCATGCTACTAACCATCCTACAACTTCACTGCCCTGTCTTGGGTGCTTAGTAGGGTGTGCGGTGCATTGTAGGTCCCCTGCTCCCTCCTGCCTTCCATCTCAGAGCAGTAAGTTTGCTGACAATCTATCCACTTACATGCTGGTCCGGTTTCCTTCTTCACAAACAGGACTGAGACTCTCAGGCACAGGTTTGGGGACTGCTTCCTCCTCCCCATCTCCATGACCCCAGCTTCCCTTGCCTGGCCTCTTGCAGCAGACTCCTTGTTGGTTTCCCAGCCTCTAATTCTTCTCAAAGCTGCCCGCCAAGATGATCTTTCAAAAATGTTGCTCACGCCCCAGCTCCAGAATCTTCCATGGCTCCCCAGGCTCTTCAAGGTCAACCCCCGGCTTCTTGGAATGGCATTTGAGGCCCTCCTGCCCATCTTTCCCACAACGTTTCCTCTGAATTCCCCTCTGTAGCCTCATGCCTGCCTCAGTCCTCCTCACCTTGTCAAGCCCCAGTTCATTCTTTGCCTTCTGTCTCCGTGCCCACCCCACTTGTGCCCCCAGCTGGTTAGGTGCCCCCTCCATGCCCCCACAGTTCCTTGTCTCTCCACGGCCCTGGGATTCCCTCTGGTGGTGTCTGCCATGAGACATGAACTTCCTGAGGACAGAGCCTTGGGCCTGTTCGCAGGTGTCTCCCAGGCGTGGCCCAGGCTGTGGCCCAGAATAAGGCAGGGGCCACAAGCTCAGTTTCCACAACGACCAGACAGGTAACAGCAGTCCGGAGGGGCTTTGCATAAGGGTACAGGGAACCCTGGGGACCGAGGCCAACAGGAGAGGTACCCCCAAGATGGGCAGCCGTCTCTCAGCTCCAGCTGACTACTGCCCTGCAGAAACGTGGGGCAGTGCCAGCACACCTTCCAATTTTTCAAAAAAAAGCCAGATATTCAAATCTTTTGTGCAAGTTCCCAATGTTCTGAAACACTGTGAGGATACTCAGTGACGTCTGGGGAGCACGCGAGTTGGAAGGTGCCCTGAGCATAAGTGAAGGTGAGACAAGACAACCCAAACTTCCTACACCCCTTCCTTTCTGTGGGGCAAAGGTTCTCACTGTTGAGTGGGGGTGGGGGGCAGCGATTGTGTCCCCTAGAAATCTAGTGAGGAGGGGCTGGGCATGTTGCTAACCATCCTACAATGCACAGGACAGTCCTTACAACAGAGAAGCACCCAGCCCCAAGTGCTGGTAGTGCCGCGGTTGAGAACCTGCTAGAGTTGTTGGTGGGAAACATCAGCTCAACTGAAGACTACATTTCCCAGCCTCCTTTGCATTTGATGGGATCATGTGACTAGTTCTCACCAATGCACTGTGAGTAGAAGGGACATATGTTACTTCCGGGAAGAAGTGGTTAAAAAGTGGGTCCCTCCCACCCCCCTCATTGGTGAGCTGGTCAGATAGACGTTCTGGTTAGATAGAACATCTGGAACTTAGAGGACAGCAGAGCCACATAATGGAAAGAACCTGAGTCCCAGGCACCTGACCAGAGGCACCACCAGATGTTTGAGATAGAAATAAACTCTTATTGTGTTAAGTTCTAGATTTCTCTTTAACAGAAGACAGGGTTGTCTGGATGACTAGAAGAGGATTTGTCAGCTTAGTTTCAGTCTTCCTCCCTGAGAAAGCATCTTACTGTCACCCTTAGCCTCTAGTTCTGCGGGTGGATGGGTGGAGCTGGGACCTCTGCCTGGGCCCCTGGCCTGGATTAGGACTCAGAGCCACCAACAGTTAGAATAAAGGGGTGATGAGTGACGTGAAGGTGTGGGGTCCAGCCTGGGTGAGGGAGGCATGGGGAAGACTCTGGAGCAGTGGCGCCTGAGCATCCCTGATTATTCTTGAAGCAGACATCAGCCCACAGCCTGGACTCACGGCAGGAGGAGCTCCTTGTTTCTCATGGCATCCTAAAGCCTCAGTATGTGTTCAGCATGGTGCTGGGACTGTACATTCAGATGCAGGAATGGAACATCAGTGAAGTTAAAGAACTCTCCTGAGTTCATAGAAAAGAGAAAGTGATGGAGCAGAGACAGGAACCCCTATCGCTCTGACTCACAGCCCATGCTTTTGAACCCCATCCCAAAGTTTAACAGATATGATGGTGCTTTGTTTGTATCCTTTGAGCATTTACTGTTCTAGCACATGCTTGGGAGCTTTTTCTCAGCCCTTCCAGGGGCGGCTTGGAAGGGCCAGGGTGTTCATTTTCCTGGGAGCAGCCCTTAGCCAATGAGGGATTAGAGCTGGAGAATAAATACCCCGGCTCCCTCACCCCACAGCGGTATAACTCTGAGATACATCTTCTACACAGTCTCCTGGAGGCCCACAGTGGGACTGAGCCCTAGTTGTCCAAAATGGTTACCTGCTTAATAACATATCCTTCCCTTTCCCGGCTGACTTCCCCACTCTGCCTGGTGCTTTCTGGGTTCCTTTTATAAACTACTTGTACTCAGATCCTTGTCTCAGAGTCTGCCTCTGGAAAACCCAACCTAAGACACAAAGGATGGTTTGCATACCCCAGAGACATGTAAATTGATTTTGGGTGGTACTGGCGAACTTTTTTTTTTTTTCTAATTTATTTTTGGCTGCGTTGGGTCTTTGTTGCTGCACATGGGATTTCTCTAGTTGTGGCGAGCGGGGGCTACTCTTTGTTGCGGTGCGCGGGCTTCTCATTGCAGTGGCTTCTCTTGTTGCAGAGCACAGGCTCTAGGCGCACGGGCTTCAGTAGTTGTGGCTCACAGGCTCAGTAGTTGTGGCTCACGGGCTCTAGAGCGCAGGCTCAGTAGTCGTGGTGCACGGGCTTAGTTGCTCCACGGCATGTGGGATCTTCCCGGACCAGGGCTCGAACCTGTGTCCCCTGCACTGACAGGCAGATTCTTAACCACTGTGCCACCAGGGAAGTCCCAGGCGAACTTTTAAAAACAGACTGCTTAAATGTGAATTTAAAGAAGTGTTTAGGGGGACTCCCCTGGTGGTCCAGGGGGTAAAGACTCCGTGCTCCCAGTGCAGGGGATGTGGGTTTGATCCCTGGTCAGGGAACTAGATCCCGCATGTATGCCGCAACTAAGAGTTTGCATGCCCCAACTAAGAAGTCCACATGCCACAAGTAAGGATCCTGCATGCCGCCAACTAAGACCCCGTGCAGCCAAAATAAATTTAAAAAAAGAAAAAAAGAAGTGTTTAGGAAATGATAGTACAGAGATATGACAAAAATTATGAAGATGGTATGAGAATAACAAATGAAAATGCTGTAATGTACAGTTGAAGATGAGGTGTCTGTCCTGGCGAGAATGTAGGCATGTAGTTTAATTTGTTATCCCAGCATCAGCTCGGCTGTGCTTCCCTTTTTGCCAGGACTGCTAGGAACCTCAAAGAGAAATCTGCTCAGCTGCATTTTCATTCTTGAAGGATGTCTGCTTCTGACATACAATTTCTCATCTTTCCAAGTTCAAATTTAACTGGCCCCTGTTATGAGTCATTAGTACTGGCTGCCTCAGAGCCTGGTTGGCAGGAGGTTGGAAATGCATTATAAATAGATTCATCTATAAATGTGGATGATGGAGGCCTACTTCCTAGTGAGGATTAAATGAACTGAATGCATACAAGCATCAAGCACAGAGATCGGCAGATGGTAAATGATCAATATTAATTTTTAGGATTAGTATCATTATTGGGACTTTGATTCTAATTGAGGAAAGAGGAGCAAACTTGGGGAACTCTGTATACCCCCAATATCAGGTGTAATCTTGAGTCTGGTACCCAGGCTTGACAATCAGGAATGGAAAAATCACAATCCTCTAGGCTGAAGCTCTGTGAGGGCAACCACTAAATTCTTAGGACCTAGTACAGTGCCTGGTTCATACTCAATGCTTATTGAGTGAATGAATGGAGGAACAGCTACAATGGGCCAGGGTGGGCAGTTGTTTGTGGGCGCCATGCAGCAAGGGTGTCCCAGGGCCCTTGAAGGCCTTCCTGCCGTGGGTTTCAGGGCACAGAGGCAGTCTTCTTTAATCCTCATGGCAACCCCAGAGTGGACTGTCTCCCATTTTACAGATAAGCAAATGGAGAGGCAGAGACACAAAGGACTTTGTCCAAAGTCGCCCAGGTAATGTGCGGTGAAGTCCCCAGGTCAGCAGGAGACCCCTTTCTCCCCGTCCAACCCCACCTGTGCTCCTGGGCCCTAAGTCCAGTTCTTCCCAGAGAAATGATCTTATTTCAGTCTCTTCCTCACTGACCACAAAGACTCAGTCCTGTCCTCAGAAATATTTGGAAAGTTTTATTTAAATGTTTTGCGTTCCCTTTTAACCAACATCAAAAAGAGAAAAATTTTTGGCTGTTCCAAACAGGAGAGTCACTTCATAGAGGAGCTGGCATGTGTGTTCAGAGCTGGGAAGTGTCTGCTTTGCCAGGCTGCTCTTCCCAGCCTGGGCCACCCTGGGCTGGACGGCCAGTCCCAGGAGCTGACTTCCTGGGAGCCCCAGGCGGCCTTGGAATGAGTGAGTGAGCAAACCCCCATCCTGAGGAGGAGGACTTGGTCTCCCTTGCAGTTAGGACTGGGCTTGGGGACAGGGACATGAGCCTGGTGGGGCCTGGTGGGTTCCAGAGGGAAGGAGAGGGGAGTGGGAGGGTCAGATCCGGAATGTTCCATAGAAGCTCCAAGGCCTCTGGGTCTGGAGAAATATGTCTGCTAGAAAAATAAGATGCTTTGAGAAGTTCTGCAGTCTATGCTCTCTGCCTGCCCGAGAGGAACCTACCCTGTTGGCCAAAGGGGCAGCGGGTGGGGGCAGAGGCTGGAGGCCAGCAACTGGTGGAGATTTCCAGAGGGGAGCGAGGTGGCAGCAGGCAGACTTTGGTTTCCTGGGTCCCCTTTCTGGCAGCTGCAGAGGCTGTGGAGGCCTCTGCCTCCCGCCCCTTGAGGTGTGGGCTGCCGGGGAGTGGGCAGCACTAGCAGAGGGGGGCCAACCATCTGTCATGGGCTGGTAGATGCCCAGGCCCTGGGCCCTCAGAACAGGATGGCCAGGGGGAGCAGGGCCAGCAGGAACAGCAGAGGGCCCGGGGAGGGGCTGCCTGACAAGCTGGCGGAGGCACAGTGGTCGCGGTTGGCGCCGATGCAGGCTGCGTAAGCCATCACGTGGGGGATGTAGTTCTGCTCGTGGACGCCGTGCAGCAGGTGTGCCATGGGGCCCTTGGCGAAGACGGCTACGTCCTCCCCGCCATGGGTCTCGTGGCGCAGGGGCACGGCGGACTGTGCCTGGTAGTTGTTGTGAGCTGCGGGCCAGAAGAAACACTTGCTGAGAGCCTACCAGGGGCCTGGCACTATGCAGTAGCTTCCCCGTGCCCCTTCCAGGTTGGCCTGAGTGCCCCCATTTTATAGAAGAGGAAACTGAGGCTCACGGGAGGGAAGTCATTTCGCACCAGGCCACAGGATTTGGGCCTGAGTGTGTTCTGACACAGAAGCCTGCACTCTCAACCCCCAGACCTCATGCGGGCCGTCTGGATTAGAAGGGAAGGGTCAACCCAGGAGAGCCTCTTGCCATTGGCTGTGCCATTAGGCCCCCAGGGACCCCTGGGGACATCATGAACAAACATCCAACAATATGGAATTGGATAAGCAGACTGGGAAGACTCACACACTGGAATATTATACAGCCAGTAAAAACGACAGTGTAACGTAGCAAGCACCTGCACGTGCCGGGCACCACGCTAAGCTCACCAGATCTATCTAGTCCTTCAGACAAACTTAGGGGGTAGATGTGGAGGAAATGGAAGCTGAGGAAGGTGAAGTTATGTGCCCAAGGTCACAGAGCTGCTAGATTTTAGGAGGGGATTCAAATTAAGGTTGTTCTGATTCCAGTCCTGGCTATTCTGAGACACCCCCTCCCCCAGCCTTAACCACAGGACTACACTGTTTCCAAGCTCATCCCTAAGGGGGTGCCCTGTCCCCTCCCAGCTCTGGGCCTTGCAGTCTTACCGTAGTCCACCATGGAAACATTCTCTCGCTCACCACCCACCACCTTGTAGCCAGGCCCGTTGCCGTACAGGATGGCCGTGAAAGGCTTCTTGTCTGTGTCACTCACCATGGGGGCCAGACCTGCACAGGGAGGCACTGGTCCAGGGGTCATGTTGGAGTACAGTCCCCAGCCCCCAGCTTGGCAACCCCTGGGTCCCCTTTCAAGGAAGCCGCCTTCCAATCCCAATTTATTTCCAACCAGCCGACCTTCAGTTTTCACTGTGCCCACATCCTCCCATCTGTTGGTCTGTCCTTCCATCCTTCCATCCATCCATCCACCCTTTCCTCTCCCCTGTCCATTAATCCATCCTCTCCTCTCATTTTTCTACCCATCCATCATCCAGGCGGCCACCCATACACCCACCCAGGCTTCACTTCACTCCATCCCCCATCCTGTGTTCCCCCACCTGTCAGTGACTTCTCCTCCCTACCCAATTCTGAGTCTCACACGTGCCAGGCCCTGGGCTTGCCAGGTCTCCCACCCCACTCCTGCTCCCAGAGGGCAGACCCTGGGAGTGCCCAATGCCCACCCCCATGGAGGCCCACCTACCAAAAATAGAGTTGCCACGGGGGGTGTACCCGCCAAAGGTAAAGACGTGGGAGTGGTCGGCGGTGACAACGGTCAGCGTGTCTTCCACGGAGGTCATGGTGCCTGCCTGCCCGATTGCCCGGTCCATCTCCACCGCCTCGTGCAGTGCCTGCTTGGCTTTGCCCTCATGGTGCCCGTGGTCAATCCTTCCCCCTTGGGACACCAAGGCAAAGGCCTCCAGTGAGGGGGCGGGGAAGGAGATCTGACCCCCAATTCCCATCCCGTGACGGCCAGGGGACTGCCCTGGGCCAGGCACCACATCAGGCATTTGACACAGCCATTCGACCTTCACAGCTCCTCAGAAGGCGAGTTGCTGGACCACAGGCCCACGCATGGAGAGTGCAAAGCCAGGGTTTAAAGCAGGTCCGCCACCCCACTCGGCTCCCATCACCGCTTCTTCAGCTGCTTGGTGTCCCTGAAGACCTCGGAGAGGTAGGAAAGGGACCCAACATGCCTGAATGGCTACTAGGGGCCAGGCATCCTAAGCTGATGCCTTGTTTCCCTTTCACAACAACCGTGGGCAGAGATGGGTACAATTAGCCCCATTTACAGATGGAGCAGCTGAGGCCGGGAGTGGGAAGTGATGTGTCCAAGGTGGGATCTGCTGGGATTTGAATTCAGGTGTGACTCACTGTAAAGCCCTGGTTTTCCATCTCCGCTTGGAATACATCCCCTCCGAGGGTAAAGCACGCTCCTAAAGGGGAAAAGCCCTCCATGCCTGGGCAGTGCCTACGGCAGCCTTCCATAAAGGCCTGGGGAAGCCTGCACCTCATGCCACCTCCCCCAGATGAGCACAGGAGGCCTGGCGTTAAGCCTGGCTTAAAGGTCATGGCTAAGGCTGTGTGACTTCAGAGAACACCTTCCATCTCTAACAGGAAGACGATGCCTGGTGGACACTCCCAACTCCGAGGGTCCTGAGCCTGGGTGCCTGGCCGCCCTCCTTCCTGCTAGCCTGGGCCTCACCACTCTGGCCCGGCAGGCTGGCAGGGTGGGTCCCTCCTTTGTTGTGGTTCTGGGAGCAGCTGGTCTGGCGGGCCCAGTCTTGGCCCCGTTCACAAAGAGGACCGCTCCCAGGGGAGCCCGTGCTCACCACCACTGGTTCCTGGCTGGTTCTTCGGCATCAGAGGCCCATTCAGGGCCAGGCCAAGACCGCCGTGCTTGAGTGGGAACCCCGGGGCTTGGCAAGAAAGCCGCCGAGTTGGGCTGGCGGCCGCTGGCCTCTGGAGGGCGGAGGGGCCTGAGCGTGTGCGTATGTGTGGTGAAAGGATGTGTGCAAATACGTCCGTGTGTGTGTGTGTCCATTTAGAACATGGAAGACAATAGTTGTTAGAACCTTGGAAGATTCTGGAAACTTTATCATTTCCTCTCACTTCCTATTGTGATTGACTTAGCTACTGTGTAATCATAATAATGATAATAATAGAAGCATCAAGGATTTATTCTCTTTTGGGCCCTGTTCCAAGTACATTATGTCTCTGAACACAATGGATGCTAATAACCCTTCTTGGAGAGGGGGACTATTTTTGGCCTCATTTTACAGAAACGTACAGGTAGAGGTCACAGAGCCAGTGGGTGGCAGCATCAGGACAATGACTCCAGGGCCTCACAACATTGCGGGGAAACCCCAGGAATGTCGGCATACAGCACCGCTGCCTCCTGAAGGGTCTGGCTCTCCCAACCCAGGCGACCCCAGGATATACCAGGGCCCGCCCTGGGCCTTCTCCTCTCTGACCTTGCTCCCACTCAGGCCCAGTAACATCAGAGGTCTGCTGTCCAGCTGCGAGGGTTCCCGCAGACCGATGGGCACCTACAGAGGAGGACCCTGGGCCGGTGTCCTTGGGCCCAGCCAGGCAGCTGCTAAGAGCACATTTGTCTACCGGGGCCTGCCGATTTGTCTTTTGGGAGGAGTGAAGCTGAGGGGCCTGCACACCCCTCCAGAGCCAGGCCTTGGGGAGGTATTTCCAAAAGGAAGAAACTTGCCTCCTCTCTCAGGAAGCCTTCCTGGACTAGTAAGCCAGATGTGCCATCTCCACGCCCAAAGGAGAGCTGCTTGTTGGGCTGGGAACTTCAGCACTGCCCCCTTTTCCCCCCTCCCTCCACAACCCATCTCCCTAAAGGAATCTCCCTGCTCATCCCCAAACTGGACAGTTCTCTCTGAGAGCTGGACCGCCCTACCCCTGAACCCATCTGGAAGCTCCCAGGGAAGTGGCCCTGCAGTCAGGCCCTGAACTCCTACCTTCCACCAGCAAGAAGAAGCCTTTGGGGTTCTTGCTCAGGATCTTGATGGCCACCTCCGCCATCTCGGAGAGTGAAGGGTCAGTCACGTTGTTCCTGTTGAGCTCATACTGCATGTCTCCTGGCTCAAAGAGACCTGAGGAGGACCCGGGAGGATGTGGGTGTCTCAGGGAGCACAGGGTCCCCACACACAGCTTGGGGGTAAAGTGGGGGGATGGAAGCTCATCTGGGTGGCTCTTGCAGGCCTGACTTGTGCCAGGTGCTTTGGGCGCGCTTCCTCCTTTCACCTTCTTAGCCACGCCATGGTGAGAGGGACCACCGTGTCCATTTCACAGAGGAGGAGACTGAGCCTCAAGTGTTCAGTACCTTGCTATTTTCAGCTGCTAAGTGGGAGACCTGGGATTCCAATCCATCAGCCCACCCTGAGCCCATAGAGCCCTGGACATGGCAGAGGACTGTGTCCTGGCCTCAGCAAGGCAGCCTGGGTGTGTATTTACATGTCGTTTACAGGTCAGGCTTGAAGGGCTCAGTGCCCTATGCAGTGAAACAGAAGAAGGGTTGGGGTCATTGTCCCTGCTGTTCACCGAGCTCGGTTTTTTCCCTTGTGAAGTAAGGAGAGTGATCCATTTCTTACCCATGTCACAAGATTCCACAAGTACCTGGATGTCCTTCCAGAACACCTTGCCCTTCCATGAGTGCATGCAGCCAAGCAAGAGCTCCAATTAACAGAGTGCTTACTCTGTGCCACACGCTGTCCTATGTGCTTTGGAAGCACTTAGGCGCCAGCCTCTGAGATGGTGCCCAATAATCCTCCCTCCTGGAATTCATGCCCGTGTGTGCCCCTCCCTCACTGACTAGGGCTAGTCGGTGTATCCAACAGAACACTGTAGAAATGATGGTGTGTGACTTCCAGGCCAGGGCATAACACTTTGTGGCCTTGGCCTTGCATACTCTTACATTTCTGGCGGAAGCCAGCCGCCATGTTGTAAGGACACTCAAGCAACTCAATGGAGAGATTCACGTGGCAAGGAGCTAGGCCTCCTGCCAACAGCCTGCACCAAGTTATGAGCCATATGAGTGGGCCACCTCAGAAGCCCCAGCCCCAGACAAGTCTTCAGATGACTACAACCTCACGAGAGACCCAGCTAAGTCACTCGCAAGACTCCTGACCCAGAGAAACTGTGAAGGAATAAATTGTTCAACAATCATTATAAATAAAACAACTTTACAGTTGTTTTAAACTGTAAAGTTTTGGGATAATTTGTTATGCAGCAACAGGTAACTTATATATTAGCTCACTTAATCCTCATGACAACCCTGAGGTAGGCCCTATTGTTATCCCCATTTTACGGAGGATTCATTATCCTTATTTTATAGAAGAGAAAACTGTGGCGCAGAGAGGAGAAATCACTTGCCCAAGGTTACACAGCTCATGGGTGGTAGGAGCTGGATTTGAACCCAGCACTCTGGCTCTAAGATCCATGAACAGAACTTTCTTACTCCATGGGTACATGCATAACTCTACCCAGCCAGTGTGGGGTATGGGGTGTGTGCTGTGTGACCCAGGCAAGTAGAGAGCTGTGTGTGTATCTGAGGGATCCTCCAGGTGCCCAGCTCTAAGCCCATAATTTCCAGTGACACACCCAGGACCCAGGGGCTGTGTTTCTTGAGAAAGATTTGCAGGAGGTTTTGCCACCACTTGCTTGGCCCAATAGCCAGAAGGGAAAGAGGACCCAGATGTCTGCCTGGTGGCACTCAGGGTCTCATTCCACCTGGTCTGGAGCCGCCCCCAGGCCCCACAGCTGTTTCCCACTCCCTGGGGAAATGGAGGCACCCCCCCCGCCCCCAGTCAAGACCACTGGCGACAATCTAGCTGGCTTCTGCCCTGGCAACATAGCAGGGCTGGCTCTGGGTCCCCTTGCTCCTCAGTCTAGGATCTGTTTAAGTCCCAGCTCCAGCCAGGGTTCAAACTCACCTGGGCCCTAATTCTAACTGTCTGTGTGGCATATGCCAGAGGTTGTTTCCTTTCTCTGAGCTTTGTTTCCCTTTGTGCTCAATGGAGCTATTCACCCTGCAGAGCCAGCAGATTTCAGGTCTAATTCTATGAACCAGAACCCCTCCCTCACCCCTCCCAGGCCCTGGAGCCTGAGGGCAAAGGTCCCTAAGTAGGGGGGCAGCCTGGGACCTCATCCCCCCGGGCACCCAGCTGGATGTCCACTCCACCCCCCTCCACTTACCCAAGAGGTAGTCCACGGTGTAGGGGTCGAGGGCCAGGAGTTCGGTGCGGTTCCAGATATAGTGAGAGTGCTAGGAAGGAGGGTGGTGTCAGCCATGCGGGGCTGGGGAAGTCGGAAGGACTAACCCCAGCTGGTCTCAGAGTCTGCGGCATGTACTGGTTCTCTTCAGTCATTTAAAATCCCTCCCCGAAGACCTACCATCCCTGCCTTCAAGAAATGGCAAATAGGGGCTTCCCTGGTGGCGCGGTGGTTGCGCGTCCGCCTGCCGATGCAGGGGAACCGGGTTCGCGCCCCGGTCTGGGAGGATCCCACGTGCCGCGGAGCGGCTGGGCCCGTGAGCCATGGCCGCTGGGCCTGCGCGTCCGGAGCCTGTGCTCCGCAACGGGAGAGGCCGCAGCAGAGGGAGGCCCGCATACCACAAAAAAAAAAAAAAAAAAAAAAAGGAAATGGCAAATACATGGGAAATTTTAATGCAGGGAGATGAGAATTTGGAGACCAGAGACCACTGTGAGCCTCGAGGCAGGATCAGAGAGAGCTTCCTGATGTCCTAATGGGGCCTTGAAGGACAAGCAGGAATTGACCAGCCTGGGGTCAGGGAGTAGAGTTCCAAGCACGGGGAGGGATCAGGGAGCAAAGAAGAGGGAGGTGCAGATCACAGGGGGCCTTGAGTGTCCACTGAGAGGTATGGGCTATGTGTATTCTGAGAGCTGTGGAGAGCCAGGGAGGAAGCAAAGCCCTAGCTCTGCCCTAGGGACCCCATCCAAGGGGGAGATAAAGGAAGTGCTGTTTCCCCAGGGCATAGAGGCCATGGGAAGGGGCTGGCCAGCTTGCCTGGTGATGGCACCATTCAGGCCTAGACTGGGGGGTCCCAAACTACCAGGAATAAGCTGTGTGTCCACTAGAGAGCCCCTTGCCTTCCCTGGCCAATGGCATCGGGATCAGAGGTTTCTGAACCTCAGGGGCTGCTTTGGGAAGGAGGGTGGGAAGGCTAAGAAAGTGGAGCTCCCCTCCTTCACGGAGATGATGCTCCTGTGTGATCTCATTTGTCCCTCACATCACCCACACAAGGTCGGTACTGTATTCTCATTTTACGGAGGAGGACACCGAGACGCACAGATTAACCCATACTCAGGCATGATTTGCGAAGGATGTGTGGCTTATCCGAAACCTCGAAGTGATACCCTGTCAGGTCCAGTGATGTGGGCGCCTCTCTCCCTCTTGGTGTCTAGACTGAGCTCCAGGGTAAGCCCCCTGCCTGGGCAAGAAGGATTAAGCTCTGGTCCCACGTTCCAGGTAGAGAAACTGAGGCTGGGAGTGGCGGTGTCTCTCTGACTCGGGCTGGGATGGGGCTCTGGTCTAGCCTGAGCTGACTCAGGAGTGGGAAAGGTTCAAAGCAGCTCAGTCCCACCCCTACCAGCCCCGGGGGGCCGTTCCCCAGACCCTACCCCCCACCCCGCTCTTGGCCCGGCCCTGTCCCACAAGGCCTCCCCGGGGGCCAGTCCTGGAACCCTCAGAAACCCAACCCCAGAGTGACCTCAAAGTGGCTGCCAGGCTGCTGCCCACTGTCTTCAGTCTTGGCCGCAGTCATTCCCAGACCCCAGCTGCCCCAGGCCCAGCGGCCGGCAGACGGATTTTAAGGGCCGGAGCTGCTCCAGGGAGCCAGCGCCCAGGTCTTCCCATGCTCCAGCAGGCCAGCACGTGCCCCAGCCCGGCCCCTCCCTGCCACGGCTGCCTGCAAGACCCTCCCAGTGTTGCCTCCTCCCCCTCCTCCCCCTTGTCGGGGCTTCTCAGCCCCACCCTTGTGGTCTGTCCCCTCTGGGTTCCCGTAGCTCCTGGGCGTCTCGCCATCCAAGCACACAGCATTCCACGTTTCCTTAACCATCTGACTCATCCTTTGGACCTCATGCCTAGCCAGGGGCCCTGCACACAGTAGGGGTGCAGGTGGACTGAACGTCTCTGCAGGTTATTCCTTGGCCCGCTGTGGTCTCGAGGGGAGGAATTGATGGGCACCTACTATGTGCCATTCATATATCTGTAAAGCCCTCTGAGCCCGTTGAGGTAAGGATTACGACCCCACTCTACAGAAATGAACACGGATTCAGAGGGGTTCCCGCAGCCCTGCCCACTGCAGGCGTACCCTGCAGCCATCAGGCCCCCGGACAGGCTACCTTGTGTTTCGGTTTGAAGCTCTTCCAGATGTCGATGAGGTTCAGGCCGTCCAGCCTCGTGCCCCTGGCCTTCTCGTCCATCTCATACTCCACATCGGTTCTATTCTTGGGGAACATGTACTTCCGGCCGCCCCCCATGATCACCTAAAGGGGACACAGCCGTGAGGAGCCCAGGGCGCCATGACATCCAGAGGCTCCAGAGGCCCCGCCTGGAGAGCTGGGCTCCTGGAGGCCCGGCGGGTGGAGTGGAAGCTTCTCCAGCATGGCGAGTCCTGGCTCCAGTCCACGCTGCCCTCCCCGAGCCTCCACTTCTCCAGCTCGGGGGCAGGGATGAAATCACGAGGCTATTGGGACTGTGATTTGGGCTTCTGGGTGAAATACTGGAGCTAACCTCCCTTATTCGGCTTTCCAGAAGCCCGACGCATAACTTGGGCTTCTGTGAGAATAATACCATTTACAGAGTGTGTGTCAGGCACTAAGGACTTGAGATACATGATCTTATTCAACGTCATACCAAGGCTGTAAGGGAACCCCTGTCACCTGTTTTCCAAATAAAGAAATGGGTGTAGGAATGTGGTTTCTTTCCCATAAGGCCACACGGCCAGTGAGGGGCAGGAGCCAGGATCCAAACCCGAGGCTCCTCCAGCCCCAGCACCAGGGCCCTGCGGATCCACGGAGCTGAGGATGGGGACTCCGAGAGCCTCCTCCCCCCACAGCCAGGGAGCTCTTGGGGCAGCCCAGCTGGGAGCCTGGCAAACAGCGGGCCAGTACCCACGTCTGTGCAGTCACCGCCAGGCTAATTTTACCCACTGTGCTGACCCGCTTGGGCAGACGGACGCGGGACTGTTTGTTTTCCTGGGGAGTCCATGTTTGAAGTCCTGGCTATTTTTAAAACGGGGGCCAAGAGCATAATAGCCGTCGCCCGCAGTGACCAGCACACCGGTGTCCTCCTGTCACCGTGGGCGTCAGCCCAGGCCGCTGCCCCTGGCTGACACCTTGGGAGAGCAGACCCAGTGACGGCTGGCCTCAGATCCACTGTCCTGGGACTGGCATTTCATGGGCACCCTTCTCAACCTTCCATTCCAGCTCCCTCCTCAGAACCCAGGTTCCACAGGGTGGAGGGGGAGCCAGGAGTCCAGGCCGGTGGTACAGGTGAGGGGTACAGGCTGGCCCCAGGACCAGGCTGGATCCTGGGGAACCAGAAAGAGCTCTGAAGTCAGACATGGGTTTGAATCTTGACTCTACTGCATCTTGACCAAGGGCTTGTCACTTAAGCTCTCTGCACCTCAGTTTCCTCAACTATAAAATGGAAGTAACGGCCACGCACAGGACTGTCCCAGCCACTGGACTGTCCCAGGAGGAAATGCAGTGACGCAGTGCAGTCCCGGCACCTGGGGCTGGCCTCCCGTGGAAGGTATTCTCAACGGCCAGAAGTAGCAGAGATCCAAGTAGTTCCAAGTTCCTCACTGCCAGCTCCAGCCAGGAGCTCTGGGGGCAGGGCAGGCTGTTAAAAAAAGGAGAAGGGGACCCAGGGTCACTGGCCCCCCGCCCCACCAAATTGTTCCCACAGAACCTGACCCCTTGGCATTTTCAGAATGGAAAATGAAGCCCCCAATCTTCTTGCCTGGAGCCTCATCATTTCCAGCCCCAGCAGGCACTTCACACACTCATTAAACTCCCAAATAACAGACTTGCTGTTTGGCTTTGGGGTTTGGGTTTGTGTCTCTCATTTTTCTTTTTCTTTTTTCTTCTTTTTTTTTAGCAAAAGATATTTATTTTCAGGGCGGACACCAGGATTTTTGTTTCATGCACAGCCTGGGGGCTGGGGGGCTTTGGGGTGGTGCTGATGCAGGGGCAGAAGGGAGAGGGAAGGACGAGGAGGCTGAGAGAGGAGAGGGAGGAGGGGCAGTCCTCACAGCTGCCCCACCTCCCCACTCACGCCCTAGCTCAACCCCCAGTGGCCTCTGCGGCTTACCACCCCCCTAAACCCAGTTCACACCCCTCCCCCCGCCACCCCCCACCACAGAAGCCTTTAAGCTCCTGTCCCCTTCTCAGGCTGATGCTGCCAAATCTCTCTCAAGAGCAGCCCCGTAATTACACCCTGTGCTTGTACAACAAATGTTCTCACATCCATGACCTCATCTCAGCCTCCAGCGGCCCTGGGAGGGGGCAGGTGGGGCTGTCTGCCCCTGTTGCACAGGTGGGGACACTGAGGCTTGGGGAGGGGAAGCGACTTGTCCCAGGACATGAGTCGGGTACAGGCAAAGTCAGAACGGCGGCTTTGCCTGAGACGGTCACTTGCTAGGAGCGATCAACGGGACTACGTGTCCCGAGAAGGGCAACTCAGTCCACTGCTCAGAAGAATGAGGGGTTGGAAGAGGGGCCAGGTGGCACTTAGAAATTGGGGGGATGGCATGGGGGGGCAGAGGATGGGTCTGGGAGCCAGGAAGTTTGTCTGGTGGGAGTAGAAACAGAGGTAAGGGGTAGGAGGGACCTGGGGGCTCTCTGAGCCTCACTGAACCCCCATTCTAGGCTTGGGGGCCGAAGTCCCCTCACCCCCTCACCAGCCCCTGGCAGTAGGTAACAAGAGTCTGAAAAGGGAACAAGCCAGAGGTTCTCATTTAAGAACAGAGAGTAGGGACCCATCTGAACGTCCGGTGGACAATGCTGGGGTGCACATGTGCTAAGCCTGCTCCGTATGTCAAAGCTGGTGTTTCAGGGCAGGGACATGTGGCTGCTCGTGCATAAATGCTACCACTTTCTGAGCAGTCACTAGGCATTGGGCCCAGGGCTAAACTCTACAGGGAGTACTTTATTTAGATCTTGCAATGGGCTTATAAGGTAGGTACATTTCACAAAAGGGTTGTAGAAGGGAAGGCTCAGAGAGGTTAAGTAACTGACCCAAGGTCACACAGCTAGCAAACAGCAGGGCAAGGACTGGAACCCAAGTTTTAAAGTAAGAGCTCGGGCTAACCACGGCCCACACCGCCTTTTCTCTGGGCATGCTGCCTGAGTGCACGGGACGCGTGCCTGTCTGTGCATGTGGGAATGTACAGGGCAGGTACTCGCCTGAGATGGCACTGTGTCACCCCCACGCTCCAGTGCAGTGCCAGTTTCCAATTTACAGAATAATCCCTGGGCGCCTGGTTCTTGAGCTGTGGTGGCGGCCACATCAGGATTCGTCCCTCAGCCCCACCGTGGAGAAATCCTACAGTGCCTCCCTGCCCCAACCGCAAATCCCCTAATGGGCTGGGAGCCCTCCCAGGTGTGAGGGGAGCCAGGCCAAACTGCTTTTCCCGGGCCAGTCTAGGCCTGAGGCCTCGGACCCACAAGCCCCTACTCTGGCTGCACTCCCATACTCGCCTCGATGTCCCTGACGTTGTGCATGAGCTGGTAGGCGATGTCCTTGCAGCCCTGGCTCAGGGCCTCCGGGGGCATCTCGTTGTCCGAGTACCAGTCCCGGTCAGCAGAGTGGGCGTAAGCGGCGCTGGGGGTGGCGTGGTTCACTCGCGTGGTGGTCACGATGCCCACGGATTTCCCTGGGGTGTGGGAGAGGAGGGGTTGGCTTCGTCTGGAAATGGGCGTGTCCGAGCTGTCTTCCCCCTCCCTCTCCTAGTTAAAGACAGGTCAGTTCTGCTGCCTGCCTGGGCCCCAGTCTCCACATCCGTACTAAAGGTGGGGCTGGTGGCTTCCAAATATCCGGGCAGCTCAGATACTCTGCCTCTGTGACCCTCCCCCGTCCCGAGGGCCCTTGAGCTGTGAGCACCTGGGCCGGAGCCCTCCCCTCCACCAAGGACCCTGCAGAGCCCCACCCTGCAGGAAGCCCCCCCGGCTGCCCTGCAGGAACACAAGGGCCCCTCCGAAGGGCTCTCAGGTGGAGTGTGGTTCTGTCACCTATGTCAGCCGGCCTCATAGCCTGACTCCAAAGTCCCTGGGGGCACGTGCCAGGGCCTCCCAATTCCCAGGAGGAAGGGAGAAGGGGTAGACATTTACTGAACTCCCACAGGAACAGTGCTGGGCTTGTCCCTGACCTTCCTCACACTAAACCTGGGAGGGGGCCATGTTTTCATGCCCATTTCATAGTCAAAGGAATAGACTCAGGGAAATGAGCTGGGAGCAAACGCACACCTGAGCGACCCCCTAAACCACTAGCTTTCGCTGTCATGGAAAGGAATCCATGACTATTTCACAGAGGCCCAGAACCTCAGAGCTGGAAGGGCCCTAGAGAGCATCTTCTTCTACCCTCTCCCCATTGTACGGTTGGAAAGAGGCTCAGACAGGCCACAGAGCCGGGCCGATTCCCCACCACTCGCCCCACTCACCTGCGTCCTTGGCCCAGCGCAGGATGGAGGTGACCTCGTTGCCCTGAGTGGTGTTGCACTCGGTGCGCTGGGTCGCTGCACTCACTCCCACGGTGCCCTCATTGGCCTTCACCCCGCACAAATAGGCGGTGGCGGTGCCCGCGCTGTCAGGGACCTGAGCATTGGTGTTGTATGTCTGCAGGCGGGAAAGGAGGGTCAGGAGGTGGCCCGGCCTGGGCGCACTCTGCTGCCCTCCGACCCCCACTCTCACCATGGGGCCTGGGCATGAGGGAGACAGAGGCCTCTCGCGGCCTTGGCTGAGCCCTGCTACCCACTGAGGTCCCCCCAGAGCCACAGGATCACCTAGCTGCCTGCTTCCTGCCCACGTCCTGCGCCCTGGCAGCCAGGGTAGCAGGAAGGGGCGGGAACGCAGTGTTCCAATATGTGGAGACTCGTTTGGCAGAGAAATGGGGGCTGGGTCAGCTCTCTCTGGGTCTGGGGCTGCAGAAGCCAGCAAGGGGGAGGGGGAGGCAGGTGAGCCGTGGAGAAGGGAGACGGAGGGGGTTCTTGAGGGAGTGAGGGAGGCTGGTGAAGGGGAGGGAAAGTTAGGGGGAGGCAGGATCTAGGATGGGGAAATGGGGACCCCCCCCACTATTCAGACCTCTGGTCTGAAACTATCTGCCCATCTCCCTGCCCACCAGCCTGAGAGCTCCTTAAAGGCCAGGAAACATTACAGTCCCTGCTATTCCCCCAGAAGGGAGCCCAGGACCTGGCCCAGAGTGTCTAAAAGACCTTTATTATGTGACACCACCGCCACCAGCAACTACAACACCAGAAACAAAGCTACCACTTTCCATCTGAGCCACCTTGGGAGAGAACAAACATAACAGAACCCCATGCAAAGAGTACACACTGCGTGATCCCATTTACGTCAAATACAAAAGCAGGAACAGCTAATCTATGGTGTTAGAAGTCAAGGAGCAAGGACTGGAGGGGGGCGTGGGGGGACCCCTGGCTGCCGTCATGTTCAGTTTCTCAACCTGGATGCTGGTCATACAGACATGTGCAAAGTTTGTGAAAATTCACTCTGTACACCGGTGTACTTCTCTCTATGTATGTTATGCGTCAATAGATTTTGAAATCAATGAGCTGAAATCCCCAGAGTCTTGGGAAGCAGCCGCTACTGTCCTCACTTCACAGAGGGGCCACAGAGCCCCCGGGAGGGCTGACCGCATTGCCAGCAGGTTTGAGGGTTCCAGCAAATGCCATGCCCCTGCGCTTTCCTCCTGAGAGGTGGGAGGCTTGGGGCTGGAGCTCACCTTGGAGAGGGCCACGTAGGGAAACTTGTCCATCTCCAGCCTGGTCTCCTCCCCTGGGCTGTGGTGGAGCTGACCCTTGAGGATGCGGGCTGCCGTCACCGTGGAGACGCCCATCCCTGTGGCGGGGGGTGGGGGTCAGGGGGCCTCAGTCTCTCGGGCTCCCAGCCTCTCCAATCAGCCCTCTTGGGCACCCAGAGGTCCCTAGAGTTAGGTGCCAAGGTAGGCTGAGCAGTGGGCACCAGAGCATGACTGGGTGGCCCCTTTCCTCCTTCCCTCCCGAGACCCTTGGGGTCCACAGCCTGGCTCTCCCACCCTCTTCAACATGCCCCCAGGGCCCCAGCCTCTACAACACAGCCACCTTCACCTCTGCCTGCCTCCCTGGGCCCCCATCCAGCCCCTCCCTTGGGCCCCCAGGCCTCACCGTCTCCAAGGAACATGATGACATTCTTAGCCACGTTGGTGTTGAGAGTCTGAAGCCTCAGGGCATTTTTCAGGGTCTGCTGAGCTTGGTCTCTCCAGTACTTGGGGTCTTTCTCTTTCTCTGTACCGACAGAGAAGCAGAGTTATTTGGGAGGGGGTGGGGCAGCTTCCCATCCCCAGTTACTACAGACGCCAACTTCTCATTGCAGAAGGCTGCCTGGACTCGGCAGAGGAAGCAGTAGTTGCCCATCTCAGACAGCCGTCGTGAGATCTGCAAAACCTATGCCAGTCCCATCCTCCAAACGAGCCTGTGGACCCTGGGTCTTCTACCCACATCTGAGACTGGAAAAACCAAGGCTCAGAGATACCAAGCAACTTGCCCAAAAAGGCCACACCGCTCTGGCAGACACTGGCAGAGCCGGGCTTCACTGCAAAGCCCACACTCTTTCCTTCCACCCAGCAGAGAGACATTGTGCTAAGGCAGCAAATGAATTGTGCTAGCACAATTAGGAGGGTGATGTTTAACTTATTCAAGAGAACAAACTACTTCCAACTGCAGGAGCCCCCAGATGTATCCAGCCATCAATTATAAACTCTGCTTGGCTTATTCATTAAAGTAGGCTCCGCAGGAACCTGACTTAGCAACAGCTATTTAGCTGTGCTGGAAAGCAAGACTTGCCTGTTGTTTAACGTATCGAACTTAAAGTAGCCAAGAACAGCCTCACTCCTGTAAGGATAAATTAGCAAAGAAGACGTTCTATGTCCCTAATCTTGAGAAAAATTGGGAGTCAGGAATGCCCTCTCCTCTCTCTCTCTCTCTCTCTCTCTCTCTCTCTCTCTCTCATGTCCATGAGTCTAGTCGTCAGTTCTCCAGTGGAAAGAACACTCTAGTGCCCGACAGTCCTCAGTTAGAACCGCATCTGTGCCAAGCAGCAGCTGTGTGGACAAGCGAGTTCCCTGGACCTCAGTCTCCTCCCCGTCAGATGCAGGTGTTTGTACCTTCCTCTCGGGGTCATCACGAGGACGGGATTTAGATAAGGCAAGCGACACACCTGACCCACAGGAGAGGATCGATGCCCCCCCACCCCAGTAAGTCCTGGAATCCACTTTTCTTCCAAGCAGAGGCCCAGGATCCCTGTCCACGGGGGTCAGGGTCCCTGCCACCATCTGCTGGTTTGTCTTCTGTACTCGGGCCCCATTAAACCTGCCCATCGAAGTACAGAAGCCTAGAGAGGGGAGCTCCTTGGGGATTCTCTCTTTCAGTGGCCTCCATTGCATGGATGGAAGGCTGAGGCCAGCAGAGGTGGGAGGGTCCTGTCCAAGGCCATGTTACACATTTATGGGCTGAAGACACAGGCCTCATCCCTTGGCCCAGCTCAGGCCCATGCTGTGCAGGTGAAGAGCACAGCTCTCCTTTCTTACACACTCACGGTACCCAGGCTCGTGCCAAGTGCCCCGTACACGGCAACAGTGCCTTCCCCTCCCCACAGCCTCAGAGGGTGGCTACCATTACTTCCTCCACGTTGTGGAATGAGGAAACAGGATTCTGAGGCTGAGCCGCAGGGGAACAGAAAACCCACACATCTCCATGGCTGTGCTCCTGCCTGGGGCAGGCAGCGCAGGCAAGGAGACGGAAGGAAGCAGTTCTCCACCTCAAGCCTGGGACCCATCCACGCCCCACTCCTCCCCCTGGAGGTCCCATCCCCACCCTGATCCCTTAGTCCCCCACCTTCACGCTGGCAGCCCCCAGCGCCACATCTCTCTTCTGAAGCTCCCCAATTTCAGACCTCACGGACGGAGGCCCCCGGCTGGAGCCCGGAGAGCCTTGGCCCTACCATCCAGCTGTGCGCCTTTAGGCAAGTTCCTGCCACTCAAGTTTCTGCCCCAGAAAAATGGGAGTTAATGCAGGGGACACGGGTTCGAGCCCTGGTCTGGGAAGATCCCACATGCCGCGGAGCAACTAGGCCCGTGAGCCGCAACTACTGAGCCTGCGCGTCTGGAGCTTGTGCTCTG
>NW_021145855.1:0-2746 GCF_002837175.3 Physeter macrocephalus | reverse complement strand
AGCCTGTGCTCCGCAACAAGAGAGGCCGCGATAGTGAGAGGCCCGCGCACCGCGATGAAGAGTGGCCCCCGCTTGCCGCAACTAGAGAAAGCCCTCGCACAGAAACGAAGACCCAACACAACCAAAAGTAAAGTAAAATAAATAAATAAAGAAAAGAAATGCATTTCTATTAAAAAAAAAAAAAAAAAGAAGAAGCTTCGAGCTTCATGTTTAAAAAATGGGAGGACATAGCTACTCGCAGGCAGTTCTAGGATCAAGTGAGGTAAAGCCTGGGCAAGTGCCCTGAGCCAGTGTTTTTTTTTTTTTAAACTTGGGTTTGTTTTATGTCCAAATATAAGCTTTTCTTATAAATTTATTTATTTATTTATAAATATTTATTTATTTTATTTATTTATTTTTAGGCTGCATTGGGTCTCCGGTGTTGCATGCGGGCTTTCTCTAGTTGCGGCGAGTGGGGGCTACTCTTCATGGCAGCGTGCGGGCTTCTCATTGCAGTGGCTTCTCTTGTTGCAGAGCACAGGCTCTGGTAGCTGTGGCACATGGGCTCAGTAGTTGTGGCTCACGGGCTCTAGAGCACAGGCTCAGTAGTTGTGGCACATGAGCTTAGTTGCTCCGTGGCACATGGGATCTTCCCGGACCAGGGCTCGAACCCATGTCCCCTGCATTGGCAGGCGGATTCTTAACCACTGTGCCACCAGGGAAGTCCTATAAATTTATTTTTTAATTGAAGTATAGTTGACTTACAGTGTTGTGTTAATTTCTGCTGTACAGCAAAGTGAGTCAGTTATACACATAGATATGTTCTTTTTCATATTCTTTTCCATTATGGTTTATCCCCGGATATTGAATATAGTTCCCTGTGCTATACAGTAGGACCTTGTTGTTTCTCCATTTTACATGTAGCAGTTTGCATCTGCTAACCCCAAACTCCCTGGGCTAGTGGTTTTGATCAGGGATCCCACTAGCTCTGGGTGGGTTTCAACCTCCCTCCCGCCTTCCTCCCACATACCACGGAGCCAGGGCTTTGGTCAAGGAGCTTCTTTGGCCATTCGGGTGCCATCTGGGTGGTGATGAACTTTGACCCACCTTGCCCTCCCCCTAGCACCTGGCACAGCACCCCCGGGGCTGGGCTGCCATCAGCCTCCCTGTTCCCGTTGCCACTTCTCCAGGTGAGGCCTGTTACCCGTTTGCCAGTTCCCTGCTGTGTCTGCTCCCTGAGGGACTGGGACTCTGGCAGAGCCCTTGTCTTTTTCACCAGCAGCATCCCAGGGTCCGAGAAGGGTTCAGTGGGTGTCAAACTGACTTTATTGTCAGAGGACTGGTTTAAGCAATGGTGACTTTGGACAACTGAGTATCAGGAGGCCATTGTTTTTGGAGACCATTAAATGACACTCAGAAATGCTCGTGCTGTAATGCATGCTACGTGAAGAGTGCTTGTCAGTACGTACTGTATGACTCCATTTATAGGAAGCTCAAAACACGCAAAACTCGACTAAGGTGACAGGAGTTAGCCTAGTCACTTCCTCTGGCTTGGGGCAGGGCGGGGCAGGGGCAGTGGTTGGGAGGGGCAGAGGAAAGCCCTTGGCGTCCCACGATCAATATTCTTTCTTGATCCAGGCGATGGTTACATGGGTACAAAAATATGTCAAAACTCATCAAGCTATACATTTAAGATTTGTGCACTTTGCTGTAAGTTACACCTAATTTTTTTAAAAAAGGAAAAGATCATGATGTAACACCACTATACACCCATCAGAATGCCTAAAATGAAACAGACAAAAAACTGAAGAGCTGAATATTTGAAGATTTTTCATTTTGTCACTTTTTCGTCTTCTCACATTTCATTCATCTGCTCACCTTTCGCTCAGGTGGGCTGTGAGTGCTGAGAAAGCAGGGACTCGGTCCCAGAGTGAGCTTGGGCCCCCAAGGACACAAGCATCGCAGAGGGAGCAGTGGCCTGGGAATCTAGCGGCTCAGGTTCAGTCCCCAGGGCTGCTACTGACTTGCTGTGTGACCTGGGAGGGCCAGTCCCTTCTCTGAATCCCAATTCCCTCATCTGTTGAAATATATTCTTCCTACGAGCACCCACTCCCTGCCTGCACTGTGACTGTCCCTTATAATTCCCACAACAGCCCTAAGGAGGAGAGATTATTATCTCCACTGGACAGATGGAGAAATTAAGGTTCAGGGAGGGCAAGTGGGGACTTCCAGCCACATGATGGACTGAGCCAAGGAGGGCTCCCCTCCTACAACGGACACTAAAATGCTGAAAAAAAAAAAAAATCAAGAACAGTAAATAACTTGAAAAAGGAGGATAAGGGGGAAGGGAAATGCCCAGGAGGCAGAAATTCAGAAGGTATTCAAAACCAGAAAGGTAAACAGGAGCTGAGGCTGAAGGACCCTTGCGGTATCAGACCAAATACAAGTCTAGGCTGAAACTATTTTCAGGTACATGTTTTGCCTGGGAGCTATGGAAGGGATGGGGACAGAAAGCCAGTCATAAAAATGTGAACTCAGCTCCAAATCTGAGCCTGCATTTATAGCGTAAGAACAAAAAACTGAGAAATTAACATAAGTACTTTCATAGAATTAGTTGAAGAATCAAACACAGTACTGCACTGCAGAAACACTTTTGTACGAGTTTACAACAGGAAACAAAACAACAACAACAACAACAAAACTGCTGAAGGTGAGTTTACAAGCAAGAATTACAAAATATAAGGAAATGTACCATCATGAGGGAGAG